>NC_069501.1:197797653-198081953 GCF_027579735.1 Bombina bombina | reverse complement strand
GAAATTTGTAATCTACATTCAGAAGTGAAATAGGTCTATATGATCCTAAATTATCCGTCTCTTTATTCTGTTTTAATATTAACGTTGTCCATGAAGATGTAAAATAGCGGGATATTTAATTTCCTTGAGAGAAATAAAAATCAAAAACATTTTCAGATATGGGGTAATATCTGCGAGTAATAATTTATAATATTCGTTGGGCAACAAGTCTGGACCTGGCATCTTATTTCCAGGAGCATCTTTTATTGCTCTTCTTCTGAGATAGGCTTATTTATTCTCTAATATTTCACTAAGTATTTTGGGAGTTTCAATTTTTAATCAAAATTATTTACTGTTTTTCTCATGGGAAGGTCTAGAAGCATAGACATCCTTGTAATAGTCAAGAAATGCCTGTAAAATCTTTTCATTCATATTAACTAACCTACCATTTATCTTTATGGCATTAATATTGTTAGATTTGTTATGATTTCTCATTTACTTAGCCAAGAACTTGACCGATTCATTCCTAAAGCTAATATATTTAGCGTTTTTCTTTCAATTCCTTTTGCGCGGTGTTACTAAGTAAGAGGGTATCTCTTTCTTTTTTCGCTTGTTCGTATTTAGCCCAATTTTGTCTTGAAGGATTATTCAGATATTTGTTATATGAATTTGTTAAAAAATAATCACCTTTTTTTGTCTCTTCCTTCATTTACCCAAGTAAGCAATTACTTCCCCTCTGAGTACTGATTTAGAAGCTTCCCAGAATATTTCTGGTTTAGGTATGAACTCCTTATTATGCTCCAAGTATTCCTTCCATTTTCCTTGAACCCAGGCATTACATTTATTGTCATTTATAAGATATGAGGGGAATCTAAAACGTCTAAAATACTGTATGTATTAGGTTTATACAGCTGGATTATAATACTAATGCGTGATCAGAGAGTGTAATCTGATTAATTGATGCAGAGGTTTCTAGATTAAGGACATTCTCATTTACTAAAAACATATCTATTCTGGTGTGTGATTTATGGGATTTTGATAAGCACGTAAATTCCCCTTTTTTTTTTTTTTTTTTTCAAAAGAGCTTTATTGAAACATTTAGTGAACAGTTAGCTGGTCAATATACAATTTGCATATACAGAAATGAGCGCCTGAGATTTAACAAAGATACAATTTTTATATCACATTGGCAACTAGTGGAGCGTTGCAAAGACTCAATATGTCTTGTACAAGCGCGGGACAGGGTCCCACTCAGTGTCTATCTAATCAAATGTCTATCTATTTCTGGCAGCTCTCTTTAAATTAGGTCAACATCAGTAACTGGTTTACAATCAACTATAATCAACTATAAACAAAAAACAATTGAATTTTAGTATAACTACATGTAGCATATTGCAGAAAATTAACTAAACATGCATCAGTCACAGGTTTGCTTCAAATAAGTACAGTTGATTTCTTTTTATGCACATATGTTTACCAGAGTGTATATAGGGGTGAATAATAGGTGTATACTAATGCGAGACAATCTATTCCGTGGGGTGTTACGACAGGGAAATATCATGATATAGGACGGTAAATAGGTGCTCTAAATTACTGAAACAAAGGTTCAGTTAGTGCGTAATCGGGCTTGTAGGTACTCTTCCCATATGAAGCATATTGAATAATAGTCCTCTGTGCGTTTTGTATGAGTGTAGTGGTATTTTTTTAAATTAAGTGTGTGAGATACCAGGTTGCTACAAACAGAGATATTTTAGGAGTTCTGTTTTCTTCCAATTTAAGGGAATTCGTCTCTTGGCAGTGTTGATCATAATTGTTAGTAGTGTGGATCTAAATTTGATTTTTGGGAGAGAGTTAAAGAGGAAGGTCCATATTGTGAAGGGGAGAGGAATATCTAGAACACGTGTGATTTCAATGGTGATCAGTTTCCAGAAATTTTCAGGTATGGGGCAGGACCACCATATATGAGTGGGGGTACCTAAATCTGAAAAGCCTCTCCAGCACTCGGCAGGTGTGCCAGGGAATAACTGGTGTAAGCGGTGTGGTGTGTAGTACCATCTGCTTAGAAGCTTCAGGTTCATATAAAATGAGGACTTGCTCATGCTGGCAAAGATATGCAGCCATTCTTTGTTGGTGCAGGAGTCACCTATTTCAATTTCCCACTTTTTAACGTAAGATGGTAGAGTAGAAGCATAGGATGAAAGGATCTGTTGATGTATAAGCGATAGTATAGTTTTATTGAGGAAAGTGTGTATACCCATGTTTTCAAAGGTTGGAGTTGTTTGTAAAGTATTCAGAGATGGTTTTGGATAACGTGGTTAGTGTGCCAGGATTATTTAGGAGAAACTCGTCTAGTTTCCAGGAATATGATTCTGAAGGTGTTTCGGGACAGGAAAATTTTATTTTAACAGCTGAGTGGTCTGACCACGATGTGGGTGAGATATCACTGCGATGTAAGTGTGTTAGGCCTTTTTGGTTTGTAAGTACATAATCTAGTCTACTATAAGATTTATTTGGATGCGAGAAAAAGTTGTAGTCTCTTTTATCATGGTGAATGAATCTCCATGTGTCATATAGGTTAAGGTCCTTCAGACCGTTCCACAAAGTGGTGGTAACTTTTTTGGATATTTGTATGTAGGGTTGGAGCTATCTTTTAGGGGTTGCTGTAGGGTGTTGAAGTCTCCGGCTAGATACAATGGGCCTTTAGTGATATCCAGTGTTCTTTGAATATGTTTTTAAAAAAGTGGTTTGATTTGTGTGCGGAGCATAAATATTAATTAAGGTGATGGGTCTGCCATACAGAAGGCCCATCAAAGCTAAAAAACGCCCCTCTCCATCTCTGGAGTTGTATCAGGGTAAAAGGGAGAGATTTTTTAAACAGTATGCTCACCCCGTTTTTCTTTTCTATGCCTGAACTGTGGTAGTGTGTGGTGTAAGTTTTCCCTAAGTATTTTGGTTCTTTATTTCGTTTAAAGTGTGTTTCTTGTAAGAAAATTATGTCTATTTGTCTCTTTGCTAGGTCTGCAAGTGCTTTGGACCTTTTATGGGGGGAGTTCAAGTCTTTCACATTCTGTGTCAGCAAGGTCAATTGCTTGGGAAGTCACTTTATGGGGGTGCATGACAGTGTGGAGGGTGTTGGTACGAGATAGGGATAGTATATACCTTCTGGTACTGCTTAGAGTATGGAAGCACAAAATGGGTACATATCTGCAAAAAGACAAACACATAAGCAACAAAACAGTAGTTGAATCTTAACTAACATTATAACATTATAAACAGTAACAAACATGAATCATTAAAATAAAACAAAAAGTCTCTCTTCCTATTATAGGGCATATATGAGAGTATTTTGGGGGAGTAACCACTACACCCTATGAATTAGAAGTTTATTAATTTTACGTAATTGGGAATCCTGATCTGGCTCCTGGGAGGGGGGGGAATTGGGGGGTGAGGGAGGGAGAGGATGAGGAAGGGAGGGGAATGGTGGGTATATGTTAAAGGAGGGAAAGGGGTGTGAAATGTAGGGAGGTATGATATGGTATGCGGGCCTCCATACCTGGGGGTAACATGGGTTTGTGAGATATACTATAACAAGGTTTATATAAACGCTAAGTTACTTGCCATCCCAAAGAGAAGACATCGCTCAGTAATCAAGTCCTGTTGTTACAGCACAGAAAGTGTGGAATATGAAGTTCATTATGGTGAGGCGTTATAGGAAGCAGAACTGGTGGTAGTGTCTTTCTATTGGTGGCATCTTTTGGCTTACTTTTCCTAGGTAGGGCAGTATGCCAGGATTCACCTGGAGTGTTCTGTCTTTTGAGGGTTTGAGAGATCAGTGGCTCAGAAGGGGGCATGTCTGAGGGGGGTCAAGTCCAAGTGTTCCACAAAAGGTTGGAATGTCTTCTGGGTTTTTGCATACTACACGGGTGCTGTTGCTGATTGTCCAGAGGTTAGTTGGGAAGCCCCATCGGTACAGAATTCTTTTGTTCCACGCAAGGTGGTGAGGGGCGAAAATTCCTTCCTGCATTGTAGAGTGCGGGTCGACAAATCCTGGAAGAACTGCAAGACATTGCCCCTGAACCTCACAGGTTGGTTTTTGCGGGCTTGATTCAGGAGTATTTCCTTCTCCTGAAAGTTTTGAGCGGATCACGATGTCCCTTGGTGGGGCTGAGTCCGGTGGCTTTGGTCTCAGGGTTCTGTGAGCTCTGACCCAAGGAATGTCATCCGTGTGAGAGGGATCTTTTAGATGATGGAACAAGTCCTGGAGATAAACAGGAAAGTCTCTTGGCAGCACTGATTCAGGTACTCCCCTAATATGCATATTTTTGCATCTGCTTCGGTTTTCCAGATCATCAAGTTTATCTTGAAGAGAGAGGATAGTCTCTTGCTGAGAGGTTAATTGTTCTGTCAGTTGATTGACGTCTTCTTTAATGATATCTTGATTGCTTTCCAAGGTTTGACCTGAAAGCCCAGCGTATGGATATCTTGTTTCAACTCCGCCAGCTCTTCTCTGATGCAAGAGCGGACAATGTCTGCTATGTCTTGTTTTGAAGGTAAGTTTTGCAAAACATTTGGAGAGAGTTGACAGTCCACTGGCAGGTTTCTGCTAGATTGAGGTTCTTGTGTCTGTACTTGCAGGGGTTTTTCCTTAGGTTTGTGACTAGTAGGGGAAGTATTCGCTGAATCAGGACACTGCAAAAAGGAGGACATAATATTTGATTTCCCTGATATAGTTTTTTTTTTTTTTTTTTTTAAATACATTTTTATTGAGGTTAAGAATGTGCAATAACAAGCATATTGAAATACGAAAATCACATACATAAACAGAGAAGAAACATAGGAATCATATTGTACAATCAAATCTGTTGCTTCGCAGGTATGTAGATAGTACTAAAGATAAACCTCATATTTTCTGATTTATATAAAGAATGATTGCCCCTCCATTGTTAAGAGGGGCCACTCATGGGCCCATGTAGATTGAAAGACCCAGGGAGGCGCTCTAATGTTCAACATGGTCACTCTTGGACCTGGATAAGTAAAAAATAATAAATATAGCAGGCTAAGCAGCTTATAAAAGACTTACATAACCAAAATGGAGAGGAGTCTAAGATAATCGGTCACTATATTCTTCTCTATGACAAACATAAACTAAAGTTACAGGTCTATAGGGGCCATTCAAAAACTGACATTGAGTGGGTATTAAAGTTGTCATTAGCATGGAGTTAATACTAAAAAAATAAAAAAAAATAAGGAAAAGAGGTACTTGAACATGGTTAGGCTGCAAGAATTCCCATATAGTTGAATGAGGTAACTAGCTATACTACTTAACAGGCAGGCTCCCAACTATATTATATCCATGATACCAGCAGCCAGGCTATATATACATTAATGCCACACTAAGACCCCATTAAACATAGGGTTAAATCTACAAGAGGTGCTTAACCAGTGGTTAGGATGCAGAGACTACTGCAGGAATAAAGGAACTGTGGTAGCTAGCTATTTTCCCAATACCTATGCTCTACTTGAATCAGTTCTATGAAAACAACAGGTGCTTCACTCAATAAACTGAACATGATGCTATAGGGAGACCTCATGTATACTAACTATTCACACTACAGATGTACATTAAGTGGATATATTTGGTAGCGGCTATTTAAAGCTGTAAAATGCAAGCGCCAAGTATGGCTGAAGTATGGAGTTGAAAATAAGATAATACTTAAACAAGGTTGGGATCCAAGGATCTATAGCGATAAGAGAGCTACGCTAGCTGGTTACATTACCTAATATGTAGGGATCGAATTGTGCTAAATATAGAATAATAACCATAAGCAATATATGTAGGGAAGTGAACCTAAAAGCGCTAAAAGACCATATTAATATTTGACTGGAGTAAGGGCGCTACTGATTGAGGTTACAAAAGATCTCCCAGCCCACCACACCGCCTCGGCCGCAGGCAGCGCGAAGTAGCCAGATCATCCCAATCCCCTTGCAATGATGCTAGAATTTGCGAGCCCAAAGTTTGACACCTCTTAAAACACAAAATATAAGCAACTAAGGGTAAAGATAACTAGTGAGGTATATGAAGTCCCCTTTAACACTAACACAGTTACTGCAACAATTCAGGGACATATAATTTATAGACTCTTCACAAGATAATTATAGATATAACTGTATACCCAAACCTTGTTGAAAAATGAATTGGATTGTATATGTCCATAATCAACCACCAATAGACATGTAAGAAAGCAAGAAACAAAATAAGCATAAACCACACTTTAACTTATTATTATATATTGAAACTGGTATGGAAGAACTTTTAAAGGGACATTGTGGGGCAAGATGGAGCTATATTGCGGCATAGAAACATTTAGTATAAGAAGTCAGAGCTCCCAATCCAAGTAAGCCTAAAACAGTCACTAGCGTCCATCTTGTCTCAGGCTGGATAGCTGAACCTCCATGTCCATTATTAATTGTTAGCCGATACCCAACCTTGTGTGGTTAGGGACAATGACCCAGCTGGTTAAACAAGTTTGGTGCGACACTGGAGCAGGCATACTGTGCAGGAATACCGTCATATTTGGCTCTCTACGGGTAATGAAAGTCTCTAGCTGCGGAATAGGATAGATTTCCCCTAGCGCCAGCAGGTCAAACTCTGTTATATACAAAAATCGAGGTTTCTAAATCCCCTTGGCTTCCACAGTCCCGGTTATACCTGGTTTCTTTTTGGTGATGGGCCATGTCTCCCTTGTGTTGGACGGACCAGCAGTCTCAGTCTCAATGCCAGTAGGGCCCTTGTGTAGGGCGTTGTGACGCATTACCTCACTGGGCTTAATACAGTAAGCAGGGGGACATCCAATCTTTACCGGTGGCTCCGGGTAAGGGGAGTACTCATCTAATCGAAGGCATTGCTCAGAGGGTTCCAGGGAGGGTGCGGCACACTGAGCCATAGCAGCTGAAATTAGTGAGGCGAAGGTCTTCCTGCAGCTGCTCATAGCCTCTGTGAAATCGCAGTGCGTATAGTGTGCTCCCAGGCATCCACGGCTGCGAGAGCCTCCATATCCCAGTTCAAAAATGTCCTCCAATATTCACCACAAGTGATAGTTGTGACAACAAGTCTCTGTCAAAGTAGCCCCCAAAGTTAGCTCCAACTCCGATTAACTAAGTCTTACTGCTTAGACCTGCTAACCCCGGAAAACCGGGGGGGGGGGGGATGTAGTAGTTATTTTTTTCTCTCCATCTAAGCCGCCAAAATTGAGCGTTCCTCTTGAGAGGTTCAGATATGATAAAAGCAGTATTAATGGTAGTGCTGAGTACCGATCGATCCAGCCTAAGTTTCCTCTACCAAGATCTTCCGTTGTTGTAAGGAAAAGTAGAGATATATAGCGGTATATAACCGATTTTCACAAGTTTATGTGGAGCCTATCTCTCTGCGACTGATCATGGCGGCTGCTAGGACACGCCCCCCTCCCCGATATAGGTTTTGACATTTTATCTTGCTTAGTGTTACGTTTGGACGTCATTATTTGGTGGTAGTTGCTCCCAAATGATCCTATAGCAGCTGAGGTAGGGCTATTCAGGAGAATGCTGTTCTTTTGGCTCAACGTGCAATAGGCAGGCAATAAACCTAAGCTGCTGAATGGGTAATTTAATACCTGACAATATGTTAAGGGAAAATAACCGCTATTTGCAGAAGGAGTTGTTTTTTTGTTTTTTTTCCCCTCTCTAATTTATTTGCTCCCTAATTCTCAGAGGCAATGGGGGGTAGTTATCAATCCGTCTACTTTTCTGGCTTCGCCGGCCCAATACGCCCGCCTAAGCTCGCCTCACATCGCCGCCGCGGACCTGAAAAAATACGCCTAAATTATCAAATAAAGCTGTCAAAAAGCTGCGGGGCGATGAGCAGCGGACTGTGAGAGTTATCACTCATCCGATCTCGCTGCCCTGCGGCTTTTTTCCCAGCTTTATTGCTAGCCTGTCACTAAGCACTCACACTAAACTACAACTGTTCTACCCCCCTATACCGGCGCCCCCCGGAGCCTCCCGCAAACTCAATAAAGTTACTAACCCCTAAACCGCCCGCTCCTAGACCCTGCCGCAACTCTTATAAATGTATTAACCCCTAAACCGCCGCTCCTAGACCCTGTCGCAACTCTATAAATGTATTAACCCCTAAACCGGCCGCTCCTAGACCCTGCCGCAACTCTATAAATGTATTAACCCCTAAACCGCCGCTCCTAGACCCTGCCGCAACTCGTATAAATGTATTAACCCCTAAACCGCCGCTCCTAGACCCTGCCGCAACTCTTATAAATGTATTAACCCCTAAACCGCCGCTCCCGGAAGCCCACCGCCACCTACATTATACCTAGTAACCCCTATCCTGCCCCCCCTACACCGTCGCCCTCTATTATAAAATTATTACCCCCTATCCTGCTGATCCCGCACCTCTCCGCAACTAAATAAATAGTTTAACCCCTAAACCCGCCGCTCCCTGAACCCGCCGCAACCTATATTAAAACCTATTAACCCCTATCCTGCCCCCCCTCACTACACCGTCGCCACCTATAATATATTTAATAACCCCTAATCTGCCCCCCCTACACCGTCACCACCTATAATAAATTTAATAACCCCTAATCTGCCCCCCCCTACACCGTCGCCACCTATAATAAATTTATTAACCCCTAATCTGCCCCCCCACTACACCGCCGCCCCTGTAATAAATTATTAACCCCTAAACCTAAGTCTAACCCTAACCCTAACCCTAATGCCCCCCTAACTTAAATATTAATTAAATAAATCTAAATAAATTAACTCTTATTAACTAAATGAATCCTATTTAAAACTAAATACTTACCTTTAAAATAAACCCTAATATAGCTACAATATAAATAATAATTATATTCTAGCTATCTTAGGATTTATTTTTATTTTACAGGTACCTTTCAATTTATTTTAACCAGGTACAATAGCTATTAAATATTTAAATAATCACAATTCTGAGACTTCAACCTGTCTCACACGGATGATGTACAACAGTCTGCCATAAGAGGGCATGCAGGAAATGAGCAGCATCACACACTCTGCAACCAGATTCAGCAAGAAAATGTAAGCAAAATGGCTGCCAGCAGCACATGGCAAACAAAGCAGGGAAAAAACCCTGACACTCCTTCACCTTGGGACCAGTATATATATATTTTAGTTAAAGGGATACCTGAACCCAAATTTTCTCTTTCGTGATTCAGATAGAGCATGTAATTTTAAGCAACTTTCTAATTTACTTCTATTATCAATTTTTCTTCGTTCTCTTGATATCTTTATTTGAAAAAGAAGGCATCTAAGCTAAGGAGCCAGCAAATGTTTGGTTCAGAACCATGGACAGCACTTGTTTGTTGGTGCTGTCCAATCAGCAAGGACAATCCAGGTTTGGTCACCAAAAATGGGCCAGCATCTAAACTTACACTCTTGGTTTTAAAATAAAAATACCAAAAGAATGAAAAAAATTGATAATAGGAGTAAATTCGAAAGTTGCTTAAAATTGCATGCTCTATCTGAATCACAAAAGAAAAAAATGGGTTCAGTGTCCCTTTAATTCCCCTTTATTTAGTATCTATAATTATGCATCATGTTTTAGCTCACATACATTTTTTAATGCTTAACGACTTTTAGTGTACATATATATTTGTATGTATGTATATATATATATATATATATATATATATATATATATATATATATATATATATATATATATATATATATATATGTGTGTGCGTATATATATATATATATATATATATATATAAACACATGCTGGATATTTTCTGGAGCATTTTGTGACACATTTCAGCTTTCAGGCTTGCGTGCCTAGGCTTGATAGCGTACGTTTGGAAAGTTTTTTTCTTTATATGTACGATTTAGTTTTTTTTTTATTCTTTTCATAGGGGTGTTTCCCTTTCTTTAAAGCTTTTTTTTTTTTTTTTTTTTTAAATGGTGATAGTGCCATTTAGATTTGTGCTTTTTTTTTCTGCAAGGTCAGGTATGAATTTACCTTCTACGATCTCTAAGCCTGCTGAGGTTAATGTTTCTAGTCTTGAAGTTGCTATGTCCTCAGAGGAAGATGTTTGGTTCTAATGTTCAGGGGTCTGAAATATAAACTTATTTGTATAAATTGAGCATATTTGCTCTCTTTTTAAAGAAACTTAGCTTACATTAGCTGTTGAGGTCCTGAAGTGGATGGGGACAAGACGGTTAGCTGTTTAAATTCTGTTTTTAAACATATGGTTAAATCCCCTAAGGTATTTCCAATCCTTATTTCCAGAGATTGGACTAAATCAGGTATTTATTTTAATCCTTCTGAAAGGTTAAGGAAAATGTATCCTTTTCAAGCTTTCAATGTTAAATTGTGAGAAACTTTTCCCAAAGTGGACGGGGCTATTAATGCTCTGGCTTTTCATAACTCTATTCCTTTGGAAGTTAGAATCCTTCTATAAGAGGGTTTTTTCAAAAGCAGATTATCTTTTTAGATCAACAGTATCTATTACTGATATGGCTGCTTCTTCCTTTTGGATTGATAATCTTTTTGGGAAGTTTTTTGAAGATTCTGCTTTTTAAACCTTCTTGGAGTTGCTCAAATGTGCTAATGCACTGAATTATTTTCTCAGTGTTCATACTTTCTCAATAGAGAATATTCAGATGTTTATTTCTACAGTGGGTTTATAGGATGCTTATCTTCATGTTCCTATTCTCACGGAACATCATCAGTTTCCTAGGTTTGCCTTTCCAGTTATTTGCTCTACCGTTTGGTTTGGGTAATACTCCCAGAATATTTTCCAAGATCCTGGGTACCCTTTTGTCTGCAAGCAGAACTCAAGGTTTTGCAGCATTTCCTTTTCTGGATGATATTTTGGTTCAAGCTTCATCTTTCATTTAGCAGATTCTCTCACTGGCAGACTGTTGTTGTTTCTTAAACAACATAGTTGGAAGATCATTTATTTCTCAAAAAAATACTGGTTCCTCAGACTAAGGTTGTTGTTGTTTATACGGGTTCAGATGGATGCAGTTCCATGAGTATTTCCTTGACAGATCTAAGGAGAATGAAGCTAGTGTTCACTTGCCTAAACCTTCAGTCTCTTTCTTTTAGTTTATCTATGCATGGAGGTGTTAGCTCTCTTGCATATGTCTTCGGTGCTATTCCATTTGTTCCCTTTCTCATGAGGCCTCTTCAGCTTTCTATGCTTTGGCAGTGATGTAGGTTTTTTCTCTGCTATCTCCATGATTCATCTAGAATTCAGAACAAGCCAGTCTCTGTGTTGGTGGCTGAATCATCAGCGTATCATGCAGGGGTCTTCTTTTGTTTATCCTACTTGAGCTGTATTTTCTACAGATGCATGTTTTTCAGGATGGGGGGGGGGGTGGGGCATCTGGGGGTCTCAGAGAGTGCAAGGGTTTTTTGTTTCCTCAGGGGTGAGCTTTCATATTTATGTTTCAGTCCTTCAGAATTGGCCTCTTTTGGAAAGGGAATCATCTCTGATTGCAGATAGAATATGATAGACTATGTTTTAGCAGTAGTATATGTGAATAATCAAGGGTGAAACTCTGTTCCCTAGTCATGAGGAAAGTATCATGAATTATTTATTGGGCAGAAGTCAATTGTTGTTAATTTCTGCATTTCATATTCCTGGAGTGAACAATTGGGAAACATGTTTTCTCAGTAGTTAGTCCTTGCATCCAGGAGAATGGTCTCTTCATCTGGGTGTCAGATAGGGGTACTTTGGGGTACCCCAAAGTTAGATCTGATGGTCTCTCGGTTCAATCTCTAACTTTCCAGATAATTTGTGGGGTCTATGGATCCTCAAGCAGTGTTTGTAGATGTTCTGGTAATTCCGTGGTCATTTTGACTATCTTATATTTTTTCCACCTCTGTTTTTTTTTTCCAGGGCAGTTGCCTACATCAGATTAGAGGGAGCATCAGTGAATTTTGCTGCTCCAGCTTGGTTTTGCAGAGTTTGGTATGCAGATCTAGTTCAGAGGTCCGGTTGCCCTCTTTGGTCTTTTCCTTGGTATCCAGACTTTTGGTCTTAATGTCTGATTTTTTTCATGCTTGATGACATGGAGATTAAACAAATAGTTTTTAAGCAGTGGGTTCTCTGATTCTGGTATTGAGACTCAGATACAGGTTGGTGAGCCTGTGTCCAGGAAGTTTTATTTTAAGGTTTAGAGGACCTTTATTTCCTGATGTAACAGTCATGTTTTTCTTGGCATTCTTTTAGAATTCCTACAATTTTGCAGTTTTTGCAGGATGGTTTGGCTTTTGTTCTTTTGAAGGGTCATGTTTTAGCTCCTTCAGGTTTTTTTCCTCTGGAAGATCGCTAATCTTTCAGATATTCATAGTTTTGTTCAGGCTTTGACTAAAGTTAAACTGTTTCATCAATTTTCTCTTTGGACTCATATTGGTTAAGTTGGTTTTGATGTTTTTGCAGGCTACTTCTTTTGAGTCTATGCATAAGGTTTTGTTTCTTTTGCCTACCTTTTCTTAAAGATTTATCTGCTCTTTTATGTGATCTTATCTTATTTATAAACAGATAAGGCAGATTTTAGGAAAACATTTATTTTATGTCCTAGGGTTATATCTTCTGTATAAGATGGGAGGTTGTTGTTCCTTCTTTGTGTCCTAATCCGTAAATTCTTCATTTTTTTGCATATTTTGGATGTTGTAAAAGTGTTTAAGTATTATGTTAACTCTTCTTTTTTTCAGACAAACTTCTTTCTTTTTCTTCTTGCTTGAGACTACTGATCCATAAGGCTTTTTGGGAGCATGGTACCCTCCACCTTAACAAATTATTGCTAATTCTACTAGTTCAGTTGACATTTCTTGCCAATTCTGTGGGAATTAAGCTTCAATTGTCCAACTTTGCAAGGCTGCTATTTGGTCTTCTTTGTATACTTTTACTAAATTCTACCATTTACATTTTTTTGCTTTTTCTAAGGTGGCCATTTGGTAGAAAGTCTTTCAGGCAGTTGTATTATGATGTTTTTTTGCCTGTTGTGTTATTTTATTTTTTTATTTTATTGTATGGTTCTGCCCTTTTTTGGGTTCTTTTGGGGTTGTGGATTTAGTTTTTCAGTGAAAAAATATGTTTCTTAAATCCCACCTCTTTTGTTCTATTACTCGTGGATTTCACTACTTGGGTATTACTTCAAAGGAGTAATGGATCATGGACTCTCATCACCTGTATGAAAGAAATCATAATTTATGCTTACCTGATAAATTAATTTCTTTCATGGTGTTGAGAGTCCATAAGGGTTACATAGATTGGTCAGCATCAATGAAAATGTAACACAAAAATATCATAAGATAGTACAATCAAAATTGCAACTAGCGTGTTAAAGACATACTGTTAATCAAGTTCCCAGCAAGTTTGGTGTTAATAACACATAATTCCCTGTCTTAGACCCTAGGAAATCATGCTTAGGAATGCGGAGATGCAAGATCTATATGGGCAAATGATTCATCCTGATTACCAGTAAGAACCTCTTCTAGTTTAGAGTCAAAATTATAGTTACTATCTGGATTAGTAGGTAGGGAAATTTAGAAGACTGAAATGGGTCCTAAGGGCCACCAAGTTGGGAAGTATCACAGGAGAGTTGCAAAATTGTATAGAGTTTCTGGAATAATTAGAACAATTGGAACTCCCAAAGTGATCACGGACTCCATGGAGGAGGGTAGCAGGGAGTGGGATTTTAATAGTTAGAGGGTAATAAGAGCGTAGTATGTTAAGTGATGGAGGGTGAAGGGGAGGAACCCTATTGCTCCTGTGCATGTTAATGGAAAGGGGGAAAGGAAGGGCATCCTTTAAGCTCCTTAAATATCTCAAGTTAAACCTGGTGTTAGTTTTTTCTTGCACACATCTTTTTGCCCTGCTCCTAGTTTTTGCTTTTATTTCTTCTCCAGCCTCTTTTGCTTGGCTATATGTAAGACTGAGTTGACAGTGAGACAGGAGGGATTTTATAGAGTTCTTGGGATTTGGGAATCTTTTCCTCCTCCTAGTGGCAGGGAAGAGTAATTCCCAGGAGTAATGGATTGTGGACTCTAACCACCATGAAAGAAATTAATTTATCAGGCAAGTATAAATTAAGTTTTTAACTAGTTTATTCTAGCAATCTCAATAATGTAAATAATGTAACAAGTGTTAAATATATATGTGTCTGTGGATAAAATGTGTCCATTCATCAAACACAGAATGTCTGGCTTGCAATCAGTGTTCCAGTTCAGGTGTTCAATGGGGTTGAGGTCTGGGCCCCATGCTGGATTCTTGAGTTTCCCCACACCAAACTTGCCAAACCATGTCTGCATGGACCACATTTTGTGTAGGAGAGGTTAACCCACAAACTTTGCTACAAATTTGGAAGCACCCAGTTGTCTTAATGTATTTTGTATCATGTAGCATTAAAATGACTCTTCACTTGAAATAAGGGGCCTAGTTAAAATTCTGAAAAACAGCCCCAGACCATTATTCCTTCTCCAACAAACTTTAAAGCAGACACTATGCATTCCTGTAGGTAGTGTTCTCCTGGCATCCACCACCCCAGATTCTTCTATTGGACTGCCAGATAGTGAACCAAGAATTATCACTCCAAAGAACAGATGTCCCCTGCTTCAGAATTCATAGGTAACTTGCTTTACACCACTCCCACTGATACTTTGCATTGAGTATTTTTATGTGAGACTTCTGTACATCGGCTTGATGATGGAAACCCATTTCATAAAGCTCCCAACACACAGTTCTTGTGCTGATGTTGCATCCAGAGGAAGTTTGCAACTCTGTTGTGAGTGAGGCTACAGATAATAGGTACTTCAGCCCTCTGTGGCCCCTCTTTGTGAGTTTGAATGGCTTATCACTTTGTGACCAAGCTCTTCAATATATTATTATATATAATATTGTACCTCCAATGTTTGTCTATAGGGATTTCATGGTTATGTGCTGTATTCCTTGCACCTACAAGCATTGGGTGTGGCTGAAACACCTGAAGTCAATAATAAGTAAGTGTGCCCACATACGTTAGGCCATATAGTTATGGCCACATACTACAGCGTTTGATTTTCACATCTTTTTTTTTCAAAGGATTAATGCCAGTGCTTTAAAAGACATTTTTTCAGACTTGTCCTCTATAAATGATGATGCATGGGCACATTATGTATAACTCAATTGACAGTTTCATTACTTAGCATGAACAGCTAAAGCAAGCTAAGCATTACTGATAATTCTCCTTGACAGAGATGTGTTCTTTCATCACCGTTACTGCTAGAGTTAAAGGCACTGTGTGTAAAATGACTTACAAATGTGAGTTCACGTCAGTATTTTCAAATCTTTTCTGCTAATGTAGACTTACTAAGTAAATATTTGAATGTTATATGATAATTTAATGAGACAGAAATATCTCACAACTTTGGGTTATTTTCGCAAAAGGTTGCAAGGACAGATTTTGATAGCACTCCCTAGTGATCCTGCATGTCCCTGCATGGACTTTAATTCAAGAAGACACAACTTTCCATTAGTATATTCTAAAAAGATAAAATGAGTTTTATTATAGTGGATTATGTTAATAAAAGCTTGTGAAGCTTGTCCTTGATGCAGTAAATAAATTCAAGTAGACAAGGCTTGAAAGACTTTAAATGTCTATTAAAGACAAGAATATGCATTCATAGTTGAATTATGCTCATTAATACTATGCTACATATATAATGAAAGCAACACAGTACACTGGATTGATTTAGAGCCACAATTAAATTCATATTTTCAATGAAGATATAACTTTCATTAATTGGTTTAATTCAATAACTCACACAACTGATATGAAAAACAGCAACATACATATATATATATATATATATATATATATATATATATATATATATATATATATATCATTATTGTTTTTGGTTTACTACAACTGCATATTGCCTATGACAGATATGTAGTGATTTGCTTAGCTTTAAGTGTGTGCTTGGTAGGATCTTCCTCAAGCGTACATACATAATAGCTCAATGTCTTATGGTATACAAAGGAGGTATGGAGATGGATGATTCTGTTTAATATCAAGGTGGCTCCTTCACAGTTTGCTTGTTGCATTTAGATCGCTATTAGTAGTATTGAGTGTTTATTCTGACCTTTTTGGTAGACTAGAGTTAAAGTTTATCCTTTTATATGATTTTAATTTAATGTAACAATGGTGTTGGGTGTTTGCTTTCACTGTAGTTTGCATAAGTTATTCTCATATATATGTTTTCCTTTTTTTGTTCTACAGATTTTCTTTGTCTTGAAGAAGGCTCTGAAGTGAGCCGAAACGTCGACTTTGTCCTTGATGGCTTGTTGTGGATCTGAATAAAAACACTGTTTGTTTCTTCAAAAATCCCTGAGAGTGCCCTTTACTTCCAAAAGCAACTAAATATGGAGTGCTGGGACACCTGCTATCTCTACATACTGTATATTCTATTATTCCCAAGCACCCCCGGATCAGTTGGTGCACACCTTATTCCTTGTTCGTTTTATTGACTCCCGAATTGTTTTTAAATACACATTTGTGGTGATACTGGATAAACCATCTGACTCTTGACGCGGGAGGCTGGACATACACACACAATAACATGGATATGGATGAACCCCCACAAGCACAAGAAATAATAACGAATTTTGCCGCAAGTGGTGTTTCATTGCTAACAAATGTTCATTTGACTGGATTTTGCTGGTTATTGAGGAGGTCACCCGTCTTAAGAAACTTGTGTTGGATGATTTGTCATCAATAGTGACTGAGAAGGAACTCATATTAAGAGAAGACAGTAATGAAGAATGGCTTAATAAATTGAGTACTCAGTTGGATAAATACATGAGGGATCTTATTAGTTTTAAAAACAAGAAACTCAACTCGGTTGAGATTGATTACAGAGAAAGGAACGTGTATCAATGGCTCTCTGGTAAAAACAACTCGTTCAGATGGAGAAGAAATGAACGTGGCCGACTACTCTGGCCAATACAGTTGACATCAGTGGAGGCGAATCTAGTGGCTCTGAAAATACAACTGGAGGTATGAATAAACCCCATCAAAGTGAAAGAATCCTTACTAGATCTCAAAGAAAACCTCCCACCATGTCAAAAAACGACAATGGTCCACCAAAAAAAGACACAGGCCAGCAAATAGGAGAGGAGGTTGGTGGAAAAAAGCCTCCAAAAAATTAAATAGTGGACAAGGTGTAGTCATTAACTTAAGTAATAGACCGTTAGACAAAGATGAAAGTAACATCCTGAGTAAAGGCTTGAACTTTGTACCCACCCCCAAGGTTAATGTTTTTGATCACTTGGTGGACCTTCACAAATTACAAAGATCACTTAAGTTGAAAGATTACTTTAAACATTCTGCCTATTCCAAATCAAAATCAGAACTCTCCAAACCCTCCAGTTTTAAACCCAAACGCACACACCCTACCATAAGAACATTTACTAACCTCTGCATCAGAGACATTGAACAAGTATGTAAGACACAAGTATCACATAGAACTAATTTGAGCAAGGATGAATGGAGAGCTCTGGGAAGATTGAAACAAGATGATACAATCATAATTCACCCTGCTGACAAGGGTGGAAAAGTGAAAGAATCCTTACTAGATCTCAAAGAAAACCTCCCACCATGTCAAAAAACGACAATGGTCCACCAAAAAAAGACACAGGCCAGCAAATAGGAGAGGAGGTTGGTGGAAAAAAGCCTCCAAAAAATTAAATAGTGGACAAGGTGTAGTCATTAACTTAAGTAATAGACCGTTAGACAAAGATGAAAGTAACATCCTGAGTAAAGGCTTGAACTTTGTACCCACCCCCAAGGTTAATGTTTTTGATCACTTGGTGGACCTTCACAAATTACAAAGATCACTTAAGTTGAAAGATTACTTTAAACATTCTGCCTATTCCAAATCAAAATCAGAACTCTCCAAACCCTCCAGTTTTGAACCCAAACACACACACCCTACCATAAGAACATTTACTAACCTCTGCATCAGAGACATTGAACAAGTATGTAAGACACAAGTATCACATAGAACTAATTTGAGCAAGGATGAATGGAGAGCTCTGGGAAGATTGAAACAAGATGATACAATCATAATTCGCCCTGCTGACAAGGGTGGAAAAGTGAAAGAATCCTTACTAGATCTCAAAGAAAACCTCCCACCATGTCAAAAAACGACAATGGTCCACCAAAAAAAGACACAGGCCAGCAAATAGGAGAGGAGGTTGGTGGAAAAAAGCCTCCAAAAAATTAAATAGTGGACAAGGTGTAGTCATTAACTTAAGTAATAGACCGTTAGACAAAGATGAAAGTAACATCCTGAGTAAAGGCTTGAACTTTGTACCCACCCCCAAGGTTAATGTTTTTGATCACTTGGTGGACCTTCACAAATTACAAAGATCACTTAAGTTGAAAGATTACTTTAAACATTCTGCCTATTCTAAATCAAAATCAGAACTCTCCAAACCCTCCAGTTTTGAACCCAAACGCACACACCCTACCATAAGAACATTTACTAACCTGTGCATCAGAGACATTGAACAAGTATGTAAGACACAAGTATCACATAGAACTAATTTGAGCAAGGATGAATGGAGAGCTCTGGGAAGATTGAAACAAGATGATACAATCATAATTCGCCCTGCTGACAAGGGTGGAGCTATAGTGATCTTAGACTACTCGTATTATAGGTCAGAGCTATTGAAGTAATTGGATGATGGTTCCACATATAAGAGGCTTGCATATAACCCCACAATTTTGTACAAAAAGATGTTGGACAATAGTTTGACTTTTGTGTTTAACAGTGGCCATATTGACCAACAAATTCTTGAGTTTTTGAAGACCGATTATCCTAAGTATCCTATAATTTACACCATTCCCAAGATACATAAAGACCTGAATGAACCCCCAGGACGACCCATAGTATCAGCTAAAGGGTCCTTGTTTCAGAACTTATCCATCTATATCGATTTCTACTTACAGGTTCTGGTAAAAAACACAGAAGCATTCCATCTGGATTCTATTCAATTGATTCAACTTCTCCAGAATAGAACATTTCCAACACATTGCATCCTAGTTACTCTTGACGTCAATAGCCTCTACACAATAATTCCTCATGGTATTGGTGTAGAGGCTGTTAGACCGTTAAACCGCAGTTATGAGGGCCCCCCAATTGAAGTTCTTCTGGATTGGCTATTGATGTGTCTTACACATAATTATTTTAGATTTGAGGACACATACTATTTACAACTGGTTGGCACAGCCATGGGGTCGAGTATGGTCCCATCCTACGCCAACCTTTTTATGGCATGGTTTGAAAAACAGTACATCTTTTCTGACAGGAACCCCAGTGTCCTACTATATCATAGGTACATCGATGATTTGTTGGTAGTTTGGGGAGGCACCCAAAAAGAATTAACTGAATGGATTCATTATCTTAATAGTGTAGAACAATCTATAACACTAAAAAGTGAAAGTGATGATTCTAAAATAAATTTTTTGGATTTGTGCATTTTTAAATGTGAAACAGAGGTTGGTTGCAGCCTCAAGACCACCCTCTTTTCGAAACCGACTGATCGTAATACCCTCCTCCAAAATAACAGCTTCCATCCAGCACAGTTAAAGAAAGGTATTATCAAATCCCAGATTTTGAGGGTAATTCGGAACAATTAAGACCCATGGAAAAAACTCACACAACTTAATGAAATAAAGAGTAAATTTCTGGAAAGGGGATATAGCCAAAGTATGGTGACTGAAATAATGAATGGGGTGATCCATTTAGATCAGACTACCCTGATTCAAAGAAAACCAAAATCTGAAAATGAAAATACTGATTCAACCATTAATTTTATAACTGGTTTTAGTCCGGTTACTAAGCAAATTGGGGATGTAGTTAAAAAGAACTGGCATCTCAGAAACACCTCCACCAAGAGTGGTACACAGGAGTGGATGTAGTCTCAAAACACTTTTGATGAAGACTGACCCCTGGTGCAGTGCCAGGACCTGGCTGGCCAAGACCAAGATGTGCTGCTTTAAGTGTGGCAGCTGCGTCACCTGTAACTCGTTACTGACAGGTCCGAAGTTCCATCATCCGCATTCCACTAAAACGTACCTGATTAGGCATAGACTTGCATGTACATCCCAGTTTGTGGTATATTTCCTCACATGTCCGTGTGGTAGATACAACGTTGGGAAAACGAGTACGACCTTTCGAGAAAGACTGGTGAATCATAAGAGTGCCATTAGGGCTGCGATAAAAGATGGACATTCTGATCAACCTGTCGCCCGTCATTTTTTGGAGTCGAATCACTCGATATCCTCCCTAAGAGCTATGCTCATAGATATGGTGGTCCCCCCAAGGAGGGGGGGAGACAGACATAAGGAACTTCTATGCTGTGAGAGCAGATGGATCTACCGGGTAAATACACTCAGTCCACATGGATTGAATGTCCACTTAGACTATTCATTGTTCTATTAAAAACTTGTCTATATTTTATTTCTCACCTGATCTGTAAAACAAATAATAAACATACATCCCGTTAGGCCCCGGAACCATAATTCAGCTTGTATATACTCATTATTCATATTCTTTAAGTTATTGTATATAAACAAGTGCAACACCCACACACCATTGGGCTTAGCATAGTATTAGCTTTGGTACAAAGTAGGGTTACTACTGTGTGTGGTTCACTGTTTATTGCTTATTATTTTTTATTGTGTTACAGTGTAGATCTGGCCCATAGACATCAAATTGTTGGCTTTCTACGGTTGGTTCATCTCAGCAGTTACACTTATTGACAAGGTTTTTCCCTACACAGGGCATATATAGATACAAGCAACATTCTAAATCCAGCCATGGGGCTCATATTGAGGGCCACGGTCTGGGTCTTAGAATGACAGTGGTTACCACTCCCTTTCATAATTGTTTTCTATATATCAGTTCTGCTATCCTCCTAAAGTCAAATGTGTTGTATAGCAGTCTCATGTAACCCTGGTGTGGGACAATTGTCTGCCTATATGGGTATATTTGTGACTCAAGTTCAAAGTATGGTTGCTTGGCACGACTGAGATTATATTGATAGTTAGATTATGTTAAAGTCCTGGTATCCCTTTGAAGTGATATATGTCATATAGCAGTCTTGTACAACACTGATTTAGTGTAATGGTCTTTTAAAGTGGGTTCAGGTGTAATGAATTTGTATACCATTAGAGCTCAGCACCACTGAAGTCTTACTGACAGTCTGGGTATACTTGGAAACAATGCACATAGAATATAATTGTAGCTGGACTCCGGGTCTGTGTGTTTGTCGGATCAGCTGATCGAGCGACGTAGCCACACACCCTTAGGTGTGGGCCAACAGAAATGTTACCCATTCCCTCATAAGCCGCACAGGTGTTTCGGATGTAATAGCACATTTTCCTGTTTGTGGAGCACGGCTTTGCGCTGCAATGAGGTATGACTAGTAGGTTTCTTTGTCACATCGTTTTCTAATTTTAAAATGCTGTATGGCGTCATGATGGTTTCACCACAGGCGACATATGTGGTACACCGCACCTTTGAGGTTTCTGATAAACTGTTTTTTCGGATGTAGCACTGATTAACATTTATATCGTGGTTTGCCATACGATGAAAGGATTGGCCTTGCTAATGGCTCTTTGCAATTGAGTGATTGATTTTGTTAACCTATCTATTTGTAACAGCCTGCTGTATCGAGTTCGGACATACATGAACTATAATCTTGTTTTTGTTTAAGGTTATATAGAGGGTGCTAAGTTGAGCTTCCGATTTGAGGTTTTAATAATTGATTGGGTAAAAGTATATCACGCTATTACACTGCATATGTTAAGCTGTAACTTGCTATACATTGTGAGCAGCGGCTTGTTTAACTCATGGATCTTTTGGGAAATTACCTTTTCAAGATGGTGTTTAAAAGTCTATGAGTAATATATCACAATTGCATTATAGTTAGGAGTCACGGTGTTTGTATGATTATGCATATGAATTCATTAAACTTTGTCTGTGGCCATGGAGAGAGATCACAGGATATTTAAATGATTGCCCCTTCTACTGTGAATGGTTTTAGCTTGGTCCGCTATTAGGGTGGTTTAAATATACGTATGTCAGGTAGGATATTGGTCATTATTGTTTTTGGTTTACTACAACTGCATATTGCCTATGACAGATATGTAGTGATTTGCTTAGCCTTAAGCGTACATACATAATAGCTCAATGTCTTATGGTATACAAAGGAGGTATGGAGATGGATGATTCTGTTTGATATCAAGGTGGCTCCTTCACAGTTTGCTTGTTGCATTTAGATCGCTATTAGTAGTATTGAGTGTTTATTCTGACCTTTGTGGTGGACTAGAGTTAAAGTTTATCCTTTTATATGATTTTAATTTAATGTAACAATGGTGTTGGGTGTTTACTTTCACTGTAGTTTGCATAAGTTGTTCGCATATATATGTTTTCCTTTTTTGTTCTACAGCTTTTCTTTGTCTTGAAGAAGGCTCTGAAGTGAGCCGAAATGTCGACTTTGTCCTTGATGGCTTGTTGTGGATCTGAATAAAAACACTGTTTGTTTCTTCAAAAAACCCTGAGAGTGCCCTTTACTTCCAAATGCAACTAAATATGAATTTTGAGGATTGCACCCAGGTGGTTGATACATAGCCAAGGTTGGAGTACTGGGACACCTGCTATCTCGCTATCTCTCTCTCTCTCTCTCTCTCTCTCTCTCTCTCTCTATATATATATATATATATATATATATATATCTATATATATATCTCCAGGTATGGTTTGCACATTTTCAAGATTTTTCAGAAGTAGTCAGAAATTTCCATATTACGCAGATGACTCCAACTCATGTAACTTGTTATATGAGTTGGAGTCATCTGTGATATATATATATATATATATATATATATATATATATATATATATATATATATATATATATACACAAATATCAGGATGAGCACTTAAAAATAAGAATGAAGTGTCAAATGGTTATAGTTTATAATGCTTGGGACAAGGGTGTATTCCAGTTATAGACACCCCAAAATAATAATATGCAAGAATATAGGTGTCCCCGCACTAACATGAAAAGTGGGAATCAAAAGAACCAGTGCTGTCTGTGCTGAATGGAACAATAGCTAATGTAAATAACAAAGAGAGATACATATATAATATGCTAATTTAATAAACAGAAAAATGCATACAAAATGCATTATTTTTAAAGAGGACGTCAGTACGTGACTTTGACTTTGGGCCATACCCTTTCAATATAATGTCCAGTTTTAGACAACATGTGCCTTTCAAATGTAAAGCACAACAGGCTTAGATGCAAGGATAGCAGGGTTGTATGCAAGCGGTGTAAAAAATGCAAAGCTTTTAGAGCATTTTAAGCGAAGCAGTTCATGCAAAAGGATATAACTTGTTAAGAGTGTAATGTTAGTATTATTATTATTATCGGTTATTTGTAGAGCGCCAACAGATTCCGCAGCGCTATAAACAAAGGGGAGTACAACAAAACAATTATAGGGTAGAGGGCCCTGCCAAGAGTTGCAATGTTGTAGTCAGCTCTTAAGAGGGTGATCTACAAACAGCTGGACTTTTAGGCTTACATGCTAAGAGGGTTCAGGGGATTGCAGTGGAGGAGAGGAACTGGTATTAGGAAAGGTTAGCGTAGGTTGTATGCGTCCCTGAACAGTAGAGTCTTTAGGGAGCACTTGAAGCTTTTAAAACTAGAAGAGAGTCTTGTGGAGCGAGGCAGAGAGTTCCACAAGATGGGAGCCAGTCTGGAGAAGTCCTGTAAACAGGAGTGTGATGAGGTGACAAGAGAGGAGGAGAGGAGGTCTTGAGCAGAGGGAGAGTATCTGGAGACAAGGTCTGAGATGTAGGGGGGAGCAGTGCAGTTGAGGGCTTTGTATGTCAGAGTGAGAGTTTTGTATTTGATCCTAGAGGCAAGAGGAAGCCAGTGAAGGGATTGGCAGAGAGGCGCAGCAGATGAAGAGCGACGTGTAAGGAAGATGAGTCTGGCAGAGGCATTCATTATGGATTGTAAAGGAGCTAGGCAGCAGGTGGAGAGACCAGAGAAGACAGAGTTGCAGTAATCAAGGCGGGAAAGAATAAGAGGGTGGATTAAAATCTTAGTTGTGTCTTGTGTAAGGAAGTGTCTAATTTTAGAGATGTTTTTAAGGTGGAAGCGGCAGGCTGTAGCCAAGGACTGAATGTGAGGAGTGAAGGAAAGATCTGAGTCAAATGTGACCCCAAGACATCGGGCATGCGGGGTAGGGGTAATGATGGAGTTGTCGACAGTTATAGAGATATTGGGGGTGGAGATTTTGGAAGAAGGGGGGAAAATGAGGAGCTCAGTTTTGGAGAGATTTAGCTTGAGGTAGTGAGAGGACATCCAGGAAGAGATGTGAGAAAGACAGTTAGTGACACGGGTTAGCAAGGAAGGAGATAGTTCTGGAGTAGAGAAGTAGATTTGGGTGTCATCTGCATACAAATGATTTTGGAAACTGTGGGACTTAATTAGGGAACCTAGTGAGGACGTATAGATTGAGAAGAGAAGGGGACCGAGGACAGAGCCTTGCGGTACTCCGACAAAAAATGGTAACGGGGCAGAGGAGGCCCCAGAGAAGGCTACACTGAAGGCACAGTTTGACAGGTAGGAAGAGAGCCACGAAAGGGCTGTGTCACAGATGCCGAAGGATTGGAGGGTTTGGAGCAAAAGAGGGTGGTCGACAGTGTCAAAGGCTGCGGACAGATCAAGGAGGATAAGCAGAGAGAAGTGGCCTTTTGATTTAGCTGTAAGAAGGTTGTTGGTGACCTTAACAATAGCTGTCTCTGTGGAGTGATAGGGACGAAATCCAGATTGCAGCGGGTCAAGAAGGGAGTTTAACATAAGGAAATGGGATAGGTGTGCATATACTAGTTTTTCAAGAAGCTTTGAAGCAAGAGGGAGGAGGGAAATTGGGTGGTAGTTGGATGGGGAGGTAGGATCAAGGGAAGGTTTTTTGAGGATAGGTGTTACCAGCGCATGTTTCATAAATGAGGGAAATGTACCAGTGCTGAGGGAGAGGTTGAAAATGTGTGTTAGTATAGGGGTAAGGGTAGCAGAGAGAGAGGGGAGCAGCTGTGAGGGGATAGGGTCAAGGGGACAGGTAATGAGGTGAGAGCGCAGTATAAGTGCTGAAACTTCGTCCTCAGTAACAGGGGAGAATGAACTAAGTTTCAGGTTATGAGGGTTGTGGTTGAGTGAGAGTATTTGAGGGGGGGAGAGAATGGAATTGTAGTATAGATACCGGTGTCCCCAGCATAATAATAATGGATGGTGTGTATTAGCAAATACCGGCACTTAAGGACAACAATCTGCCAGTTAACATGCAACAGCTCCTGGGAATGAGGGAATGAACTGCGCTCTATGAACGATCTCACCCAATCTTCAGAGGATAAGTGTATGGATGATCCTTCTCACCAATCCGTTATGCCATCCAGAAAACACAAGGTATCCATAAACAGTAATGCAATACTTTGTCTCCAAGTCAATCCAAAAGTGCTGAAACAATTTAAAAAGGACAAGCTTGCATATGCTGAGTTCGGCGTTTGACGTCACAACTCACAGGCAACGCGCATTTCGGGCTCCGCCCTTCCACTTGGCCTTTCGGACCAGGAATCACCTCTTCTATTTAAGGCAAGTCATACAAGTGTCAAGGTGCCATCTAGTGGTGGGCCCTCACATTGAGATCAATACGTGACTGCTTAAAGTGATACAACTGGATTCATGATAACAATGTGTCCTCAATTCATTGTATCAATACATATAAACTAAAGCAAGAGCCAATCGCTGGGACCAAAGTACATCATATACAGACATACGATTTGTGTTCAAATAACAAAAAATAATGATAATATGAAAAATAATAAAATGTAAAAGACAAACTACAAAAATATATTTATGCATAGATTTCAACTCTCCTAAATGTCCAGAGTTATAGACTCCAAAAGGTAAAAAAAAAACTATGTCATAATGTCTACAACACTACACTAATCTGTCTTTATAAAACCTAATATCTAACACCTAATCTCCCAATAATATCTATAATTACACAAAGGGAAAAGTTCACATGATATATTATATATTAGATGAACCACAGTCTTTAAATGAAAGTACCCCATGTAATCTCCCTATGAAGGCCATAGTGGATCATAGAATCCAATTTTTGGATCCATAGTGCTTCTTTTTCAAAAAGCAGTTTCTGCCTGTTACCCCCTCTTCTGAAGGGCCCTACACCATCAACAACCTGAAATTTCATTTGAGTCTTATTGGGCCCAAACAGTGTGAAATGGTAGGCAACTGGAGCGGACGGATCTAGTTTACCTATCGCTGTTTTATGTTGTCTTATCCTATTTTTTATGCATTTGGTTGACTCGCCAACATAGGCTAAACCACATGGACATTTAATTACATAAACAACATATTGTGATTCACAAGTGAAGTGACCTTTAATTGGTAAACACTTCCCAGATCTGGGGTGAGTATCAGTATTAACAGACTGTATCGAGTTACACTGAGCACAAGTATTACATGCAAAGGTCTCATTGGGTATCTCTGGGCTGTCTAGGTTGTTTCTATCCCTGCTGGAACCCATGTCAGCCAAATGACCAATTTGTCTCTCAAGTTACGAATTCTCTTATACGATAAAAGGGGAAATCTCTAAATGTAGAGGCTAAAGCCCTATCTTCTGCTAACAATGTCCAATGTCTCTTGAAAAAAAAATTCACTGGTTTTATATGGTATCCATATGGTACAACAAATGGAATTCTATTTGCTATAGTCTGTTGTTTAGGTCTTTTCTGGACAAGTTGCTCACGAGGGATCTGAGCCACTCTTGCTTTGTGAGTTTCTAATAATGTTGTTGGATATCCCCAGCTCTCAAAATCTACTGAAAAAGTAATTGAATTGTTGATCCAATCTTGATTTATTGTTAATAATCCTTTTTGCCCTCAGTGATTGGCTGAAAGGAAGGCTCTTGAGGATCTGTGGGAGATGAAAACTAGTAAACTCTAGAAAATTATTTCTTTCTGTCTCCTTTCTGAAGACATCTGTTGTCAGAGAGTTGGCCATTCTAGAGACACTGGTGTCAAGGACGTTTTGAGTGTTAAAGTCATATTCCATGGTAAACTGAAGATTCACATCAAGTTTATTGAGTTCTTCAAAGAACATGACAAGGGAATCAAGATCCCCTGTCCAGATCATAAAGACATCATCAATGTATCTCTTCCAAAATTTGCAATATTTTTTGAAGTTACCATGTGTATATAAGAATTTTTGTTCAAAGTCATGTACAAAAAGGGTAGCATAAGTGGGGGCCATATTCGCCCCATTGCAGTGCCCTTCATTTAAAGGTAAAATGAATCCTCAAAGAGAAATAATTCCTTGTCAACACTATCTCGAGGAGATCCATAATGAACATCCTCTCCCTAGGGGAATAGAGTTGCATGGCAATAAGGTGTTTACCAATACATTTAAGACCTGCATTGTGAGGTATAGATGTGTAAAGACGTTTAATGTCTAGAGTTACTAGAATTGAATTGTCACTGATATGTACATTTTCAATGTTACGTAAAAAGTCAGAAGTGTCTTCTAGATATGAGGGGACAGTCTCCAATATAGGTGGTAAAAATGTTTCCAAGAAAATTGAGAGAGGTTGAAATATTGAATTAGTGCTGGCCACTATCGGCCTACTGGTAAGCAATAAATGACCAGTATTACCGGATCCTTTTGTATAAAAAAATCAGCTTTTTTTTTAGCAATAATGCAGTTTTCCAAAGCTACATCAATGACTGATTGTATATAAGTATGAAATGTTACTGTCGGGTTAAATGTCAATTTTGAGTAATTGCCTACAACCCCCAATTGATTGTATATTTCACTCATGTAAAGTGTTTTTTCCACGACAACCAGAGCCCCGCCCTTGTCAGCAGGTTTGATGACAAGGTCAGTTCTGGATTTAAGGGAATCAAGAGCCCTCCTGTTAGCCATGTTAAGATTAGGTTTACACAATTCTACACCTTTCTTTTTCATTTTATCAAAATCTCTTTTGATTAATGTAATAAAAGCTTCAACTGTATTATTAGTTAATGGTGCATGAGCTGTGCTTTCGGGTTTGAGTGTTTAATTTTTATGACCTATATTGGAGACTGTCTTTTCATGTTAGTGCGGGGACATCTATATTCTTGTATGTATATATATATATATATATATATATATATATATATATATATATATATGTACAAAAGATATAAGATGGCGCTATAAACAGCTCATATACATGAGCTTTAGACAATTAGAGTGAATTTGAAAATAAGTTGGCCTTTTAAGTGCTACTTATCACTAACAAGGAATAAACTGCATATATGATATGCTAAAATGGATGTATATAATGCATATATGCTATTATTGTATAAGACATATATACACAACCATACAATATCGGTACAACAACAAAATCAAAGAGCAATATATATATATATATATATATATATATATATATATACTGTATATATATATATATATATATATATATATGTATATATGAAAAATTGTTATAAATTAAAATATAATAGAATATAATAAAACGACTTTTATTATTTTCTATTATATTTTAATTTTCATATACATAATTATTTTAATATACACAATTTTTAAAACTAGATTTTTTAAACTAAAATCAGTGGGGTAGATTTAACAAGCAGCAGATGCTACTTTCTACCCCCTAACGTTTCAGGTCCGTCTGAAACTTAAGTTAAGAAGCAGCAGTCCTTAACTTCTCCACCACCTTTTAGGTGGCAGACTGCAATCGTCCTGATACAATATGATTGGGATGATTGACACCCCCTGCTAGCGGCTGATTGGCCGCGAATGTGCTGGGGGCGGCATTGCACAAGCATTTCACAAGAAATGCTTGTGCAATGTTAAATGCAGACATTTGTTAAAGCTACCCCAAAGACTCTGTTTATTAAATATTACAATTCTTACATTAAAGGGGATATGATACAGAGCACACAATAAAAAAAAAATAAAAAAAAATCTTCCATTAATTTTCGTAGTTCTTATGGTATTCTTTGTTGGAGAGATACCTAGGAAAGTGTATGGAGCACTGCATGGAAGGAAATATTGCTGCCATCTAGTGCTCTTGCAAGCAGATAACATTTGTGCAAAACTGCTACCATATAGTGATCCAGACATTTGCACACTCCTAAGCTCACGTCCCTGCTTTAAAAAAAAAAAACAAGAGAGTAAACAAAATTTGACAGTAGAAGTATGTTTGAAAAATGTTAGTAATGGAATATAAATGCCGTCAGTGGCCATTTTGTAATTAACAGTAAACCTGTTGATATATTAGCCATTTGTTATTCATTTGGGAAAAAATATGGCGACGGTCCAAGACATTCAGCTCTTTCCACTGTCTGATTTATTATAAAAGAAGTGCAACACATGAATAACCAGATGTGCACAGATATCACTGTGTTGCACTTCTTTCCTAATATGATGTTGGAAAGAGCCAAATGCCTCAGACCGCAGCCATATCAAGCATTCATTTCCCGAAATAGTTAAAAAGGAGGAACATATGCACATGCCTAATTGACAGTGTAATATCCATTAAAAGCACAATTTAGTGTTCTGTGTTGCCAACTTTAACCCCAAAGTATTTGAGTGAAAGCCACTGCAAGAAGTATAAAGAAAACCTTATTTAGAATACTTTTATCAAGAAAAAACATAAATTTACATATATAGCAATATTTTAAAACATGGCCTAAGTCAAAGGTTGAGCAAATACACTAAAGCGAGTGTATTAAAACTACAAACAAGAAAAAGGAAAGGCAGGTACAAGAAACTTGAAGTTTGCTGAGTGAGCTGTCAGTTTATATGTGAATCTTGCTGAGTGACTAGTTAATTTAGACTTACGCTTGACAAATAAACAGATATTTTAGACTTGAAGCTTGGCAAGTGAACTGTCACTTTGGACTTGACTGAGGAGCTTGCACTTGTAGAAGCAAATGAATAGTCAGTAATTTTTACAAAATTGGCTGCGGAGCTTACATTTTGGCTATTACTAAAATATTTTTGCATGCTTTGGTAACAACATTAATCATAGCTGGCAACATTTATGTGGGCTTTTAATGCCGCTGGGGAATACAATTAAATAATAAAAGCAACCAAAACACACACACAAGTCGCTATTCAAGATACAGCAGGATCTGGGCAATATGGACAATAAATCAATTTAAGAGGCTATAACAATAGCGTATAAATCTTAAATAATCATTGCAACTTTGGCGTATGTGTATGTATATGTCCACTTGTTAGACTATAATATCCAAAGCAGCCTTGTATATGAAGCAAGTTAGTTTCACTTACTATTGGATACAGTCCGTCCTCTCTGTCATCCCTCTGTGCGGGCATGAGTGTCGGCTTTCTCGCCGATGATTCAGCTCACCGAACACTGCAAATCACGCCTCCGAACTTCCAATATGCAAACAGTACCTTACTCGTAGGTCTCCTTTTATATGTACTCTGATGGTGCCCTGTGGGTATCCTTAATGAGCGCCACACTTCCACAACTTGAAAAAAATATTACAATGTTTAAATTGCTCTATGAATTACATTGTGTATCTGGTTACATGTGTACAGTGTAAGAAACAGTATGTAGGACTCACCACTAGGGAGGTGAGGTCGAGAATTAGGGAGCATCTAAATATCATTGAGAATGGAAAAGATTGTTCGGCACTTGCTTCTCACTTTATATTTGACCATCATAAAAATGTGAATACCTTGAAATGGCAGGCAATTGAGTAAGTGCTACCACCAAAACGAGGAGGTGATAGAGAAAAAGTCCTATATCAACGTGAGGCGTTTTGGATTTTCTCATTGCAGACACGTATCCCTAAGGGGTACAACTCTACTCTTGACTTGATTAATCATTGGGAACTAATAGGAACTGCCATCTAGGGAGTCCCAATATATATATATATATATATATATATATATATATCTTCTAGACTTATAGAAAGAAGTCTTTATTAGTTTTCAATCATTTTGTATTGATAAAATGGACAGGTTAAACCTGCAGGATAATCTATTAACAATCTAAGTATTATTTTGTTGAGAAATATATATATATAGTATCTTTAAGGGGCGAACAGGGAGATCTGTCATATGCCTTGACTAAATCTCAGTATATATTGATAGTTCTATATTCTCTGACCTGGATTCTGTTTCCATACTAAATTAAAATAAAATAACTAAGATTTACAGTCTGATGACAATGTATGTAAGGGTATTCGTCCAGATGAAAACCATATAATTTCCTTATTTGTACATATAAGTCTCTATATGCAGTACACATTATAGTATTGTAGTGCAGTACTTAGAGGATTTTGAGGACCCTAAATATTTAACAGTTTACATCACAGGGTAATTGCAGACACGCTAAGATAGAGTAAGGTAACAATGAATATTTATTAAAACGGAATAAGGGTTATGACTTTAAGACTAATCAAAATTAAAACCATGCTTAAGTAAAGTATGATGCTGCATATGGTAATTACTCTCTAGTATAGTGAATAGAGCAGTATGAAATTGAGAATGTGAAAACTACTGAAAATAATGTTTATATGAATTATAATATTCGGTCTATCCAATTATTCGAATCTGATTTGGTTTATTGTCAAGTGTTTTAAATTTATCTATAAACACAAATACATAGTTTATGTGTGAGAAGCCGTAAACTGTGTCGGACATGGTGTCTGGATAAAATTATGTTCGATGGTTTGGATAACTGTACTGTATCATAATAGATCATTGTTGCATTGCTGTGAAATAAACCTGGAAGTTTTGTTAATTTAAGAAATAATGGTTTTAAAAATAATGTTATAAGTATATCAATATTGGCAAAGTTGTGTTTACAAAGTGTTAATTGCTAAGTATTATGTTGAAGGCTTACACCTGAGTCTATACCTATTTAAGGTGGAGATAGACCCCATGACAGTACGGGGAACACCTGAAACGCGTCAGTGACGTCATCGGGCCGAGGTTGTAGCCTTCAACACTTTTTAACAAGGCAGTAGCTGTTTGGTATGTCTATATACTGGTATGTTCAATGGTTTTAACTCATTCAATAAAGATTTCCCTTTTATCATCATCGTTTTGGTGCCGATCTGGGTTTTTCAAGTTGTGGAAATACAATTAAATAGGTTGGTGAAATGGGAAAGCAGGATATTGTTAAAATATTTGAAACAAAAAAAAACATCTCTGAGAAACCATCTGGTGATTTTGAAGGATGAAGATTTTTAGTTAACTTAAATACTTTTTTTTTAGTATTTGGAGATACCAAAACACCATAAACTCAAATCTTTCAGTATCAAGGCACATTGCAATAGTTTATTCTCACAATATAAAGCCTGAAATAACTCTGCAAATGTATCTGCGATATCTTGTGGATAATTAGTTAGCTGGCTACTTATTAAAATCTTGTATTAGTAGAACAGTAAAGCTATGGTTTGACCTATAAGCTTCTTCTCCAGCATTCTATCTGGATTCTTTACATATACAATTTAGTGAGAATATCTAAATCTTAAATACCTAATTTAGTCTTTATTAAACAGTTGTTTTGTTACAAGTAGTGATAACTATTTATGTTTGAGTAAGGTTTTAGCTTTTACTGTAGAAGAGGCACAAAGATTTTCTTTTAATTATTTACAATAAATAAAATAGCAAAACAAAAACAAACAAGACTAACAAGGTCATAGAGGGATGAAGAATACATTATGAGACAATTTAATTCTTCATTTAGCAACAAAATTCCTAAAAAAAATTTAACTGATTAATCAAAACTGTCAAATTGAGTTTCATTTTGTTAGCAATCAGAGCAGAATTGTTTACAAAACATACTGGATTTGGTACCAGATGCATCAAAGTCTAACAACATATGACAAGTAGGTTAAGCCTGGAGTTACTGATGACAGTGCAAGGATGTCCACTTGATATAAGGTCCAACGTTTCCTGGAGCACTCAGAAAACAGTATGAACATTGGATTCTGCAACACAAACCTGGCAGACTTTAGAGCAAAACAACAATAATCAAAGCATTATCAATTCACATAAATTAAACATAAAACATAATTCTATGTGACATAAATTAGTTATATGGTATAAAAATAGTCACCAGAATCACGACAAGAGCAAAAACAAACAAGCAAACAAGAAAATTACTTCTCTCATCTATTTTCCTATATTAAACAATTAAGAAAAAAAATTGAAGTGAAAATTATTTATTAAATATAAAATGGCAAGAAATTTGACCTCTGCATAAAATAAAAAGCATTACATTTATATTAGCATTTGAATTTTTATACATTTTTTTTTTGTTTTGTTTTTGTATCTTTTTTTTAAATACAAATGGTCCAAATATATGTCAAAAGGTTTCAGAGGCTTTGCATATTTTGATTAATTAATTAATTTTGCCATTATAAATATTTTTAACCTCAGGTCACACCTCAATCCACTGGCCTCCCAGCACCTCTGGCAATTTTTGGCTTATCTCTTATACAGGTGGTACAACTAATCATGATTCATACTGTCCATGCTATTACTGGGTAGCTATGAGAGTCTTGCTCTACTGCAATCATTCACATGGGAAAAAACAAAAATAAAAAAAATAAGGTATGGGTCTCTCATCCTTTCATTGCCTTCCAAATAAACGTATCAACTCTCTCAATTCACATTGGTAATCATCTTATATGTGCTTTAGATTAATTTAACAGACACTCTAGGGGTTTAAACTCAAAACATTTTATTTAAAAACTTTTGTTATATATATATATTGAATCTGCAACATATAACATATTACAGCTATTGCATAATCAGAGCACAAGCTCATTTACATTTACAACAGGACAATCCATCTCAAGTGGTCCAACATAGGTTCCTTTATGGTCCCAACTCCTTGAAACAAAAACTGATCTCTAGAGCACAATACAAGGTGCATGTACATATAAAAAAACATTTTGCACATTATTGTCCATAGACTTATAACTCAAATTCTAATGTAATGATCAAGATTGCTGAAAGTTCAACTTTTATTATACGTATAGTGTACATGCAGAAAATCCCATGTTATTTATTTTCTTATTGGGGCAAGAAAGAGCAATTTTGCATAATTTCTCCTCATTTTCAGGTTGATTATCAGATAGGAACATTACATTTTCACAGATATAAGCCCTCTATGATAACATTCTGTTATAAAAGTGTTGAGTTTGAGATTTCACTGGTTATAGAGCTAGGGCTAGTAAAAATCTGAGGAAAAGCCTACTTCATTAATACATTTTGAGAAATGAACAGATGCAATACAAGCATAACAAATAATAAAAATGAGCAGTATTTTTAAGTAATTATATTTATGATTGACACACCACAAATTCAATTGGCAGTAGTCAACTGGGCAGGTGTTTGTTTTATAAGAACATTGTTCATGGGAAACCAAGTTTTGTCCTCAGCAGATATCTGGAATGATGTTCTTGGTCCAGATGGGTGGAAGAATTAAAAAAAAAAAAACAGTTTCCTGATGCTGATTTCCTCAATCAAGTTTAACCAACACTGTTCATCATAGTCATAAGTGACACAGCATGTTCTTCAAACTCTTAAAATGCAGATGTAAAGAAGCACCTGATAGTATTCCATGATACCACCTGAAATCTGTAAAATTTTCTTATACCTGGAATTCTCTCACACTGTTTGAACCTGTGCTTGAGTTTCAGTTCATGTAGTTCAATCACTTCCTTGCTTTTGACGTAGCTTTATTTTAAAAGTTTCAGAAATACTTCCTACTTTAGCTCTCAAAGCACTTTGCCTTTTATCTGTACTTATCTTCCTAGGTTAACCTTCTAAAGAGACACTTCAGGTAATACATAATCCTCACTCAATGCATGTGTCTTTTTCAATCACAAACTTTTTTTGTAGCAGGTGGGACACAGTGAACTACCATGGACACATTTTAGAGGATAGTTCTTTTTCTGTAATTGAATTTCTCGTACTACTTTTGGAATAGTTTTTGTGATATTCCAAGGTATTACAACAACTTTTACCAAATAGGTGATGATATTTCAATAGAAATGTGTTTTCATAGTACCTACAAATTGATGTAACATCACCTCCTTTTCCTACTCTTGAACACAGTCACTCATTTTGTTTTGACCTGTAGTCACTTACTGCTTTTATCACATGAGAAACAAAACCATAGTTGTTTATTACACAGTTCATTTATAAAACACCCAATTGAACACTGTATTTCCATATTTGCATAAAATCTATTCCCACATCACTTGAAGCTAACACACTCCTAGCATTTAACTCAATGGTTCTCAGTGGTTTCTAGCTACTGCTCCCTTGTTTCTAAAAACTTATCATCCATGGCCCCCTAGCTTACCTTTTAAAAGTATTAAACATTCATTAGAATTTAAAATATTATTTTTGTTTGATTAATTAAAATTGTATTATCTTGATATTATAATACAATCTTTTAAAATCTGATAGACACTGTGCAATAGTAATTACCAAGCCCATATATCACATGAAAAACTGTCTTTAGTGCTGTGCAATTTTAGACAGGGTTACTGCACAAAACCCAAACAATGCACTTATCAAATCATTCCAACAGTGTAGTTTCCTCAAAGGGGATCTTGGGGTCTATGGGGACCCTTTTTTAAGTGCTGTCTGTTACTAAACTGGCTCTTTTACTAGCTAGCTTATGCCTTACTAATTGTGCTCTATATCTGAAACTGCATACGGCGGGTTAAACTGGGGTGCTCGCACAAGTGGTATTAGTGCACTACAGTTATGGATTTATTTAGCGACCGCATCATTTATACAGTCATAACACTGTCTCATCCATATGTTGGAGTCATTTTCAGGACTCCCTCTGTTACCTTATATTAAATCACTCTGAGATCTAGAGCATCAAATTTAACATCTTGTGTACTAGATAGCATTTTGACCCACATATATTGTGAGCTGCGGTATTATCCTGACCCGAGTTGAAGCACAACATAACCATTTCCTTTCCAAATCAATCATTCAGTTGGTTAAACACAAGTTGTTTTATTAACACATATATTTATGAATATCATTGTACTCTTGTGATGACTCAGAGCGTACCACATATGTATCTTATACAGGTCATTTGATACAATGAATCACTAACATAACAGATTCTGTATTTAACCACATTGTTCTAACAAGTTTGTTAACTTGTATCAAATATTATTATATATTTGAATCCTATTCCCACAAAGCATGTGAACTTATACCATGTTACATCAGTAGAAATATTGAGTATTATTAAATATTTGAACCCTATTCCCACAAAGCATGTGAACTAATACCATGTTACATCAGTAACTTCACCAGTTTTGGTTTTGAACCTGCTATACAACATTGTATCTTGTGACATAGGTATCCACAGCCTATAGGCATTTTGATACTATGAATTAGTCATTTTAACGATTATGGACAGTATTAGATCATATCTTTTAGATCTATGATGATTTACTGTGTGCACCGCTATATATTGAACCAGAGTTTAACCCATTAACCACCACTCCATTAGTTTGGGGCACCCTTTGATTGAATATTCAATTATATCATAGGCATTTCCTAGCCATCACCTATCTAGTTAGGGGGATTCTTACCTCAATATTTTAAGGCCCACAATATTATGAACTTACCCCCTACCTCACTTGTTTCGGTACCAACTCTGTGTTTTTAATCATTCCCATTTTTAATTTATTCTAATAGAAGTTACATTGTATTTATGTGATTACTCTTTTCTTGCCTTTCTAGTCTGGGCAGAGAGTGCTAGATTTGCATTCTTTAGTGGGTGGTTCTTTCCCCACACTGTTCTGAAAATAGCATAGTCTCCTGTAGGAGTCTTCATTGAAATATTGGGTCTACAGAGATAGGTGATGTTTCAAGCTCCTTAATTATGCCATTATTTATACATTCATAATCTCCAATATATAGCTATACAATATTCCATAGAGTAGAAAAGTACCAGACCATGGATCACCTTACAAAAAGTTGATTACAGCAAATGCGCTCCAATCTACATAGCACATAGTATATACACAGAGGTTTTAGCATAATTTAATCACAAAAAGACAGTCAAATTCTTTATCTTCACACCTTTAGAATACATAGTTTCCAAATGGGAAATCCAGCAAGTTTTAAAATTAGTTCCCTCTCTCCTCCCCTTCTACATTTCTTAATACTCTCAATAATTTATCAATGCAGTTGGCTTACTGAGTGACCTGCACCTAGAAAAAAATGGGATAAGACAGGGGCTTCCTTGTTTTTATACCTATTAGATTAGTGAAATTGAACTACTTTAAAGACAAAGAGAGACATTCTTTTTTTCCCATTTGGAAACTATGGCCTAGATTTAGAGTTCGGCGGTAAAAGGGCTGCTAACGCTCCGCGGGTTTTTTTCTGGCCGCACCATAAATTTAACTCTGGTATCGAGAGTTCAAACAAATGCTGCGTTAGGCTCCAAAAAAGGAGCGTAGAGCATTTTTACCGCAAATGCAACTCTCGATACCAGAGTTGCTTACGGACGCGGCCGGCCTCAAAAACGTGCTCGTGCACGATTCTCCCATAGGAAACAATGGGGCTGTTTGAGCTGAAAAAAAACCTAACACCTGCAAAAAAGCAGCGTTCAGCTCCTAACGCAGCCCCATTGTTTCCTATGGGGAAACACTTCCTACGTCTGCACCTAACACTCTAACATGTACCCCGAGTCTAAACACCCCTAACCTTACACTTATTAACCCCTAATCTGCCGCCCCCGCTATCGCTGACCCCTGCATTACACTTTTAACCCCTAATCTGCCGCTCCGTAAACCGCCGCCACCTACGTTATCCCTATGTACCCCTAATCTGCTGCCCTAACATCGCCGACCCCTATGTTATATTTATTAACCCCTAATCTGCCCCCCACAACGTCGCCGACACCTACCTACACTTATTAACCCCTAATCTGCCGAGCGGACCTGAGCGCTACTATAATAAATGTATTAACCCCTAATCCGCCTCACTAACCCTATAATAAATAGTATTAACCCCTAATCTGCCCTCCCTAACATCGCCGACACCTACCTTCAATTATTAACCCCTAATCTGCCGACCGGAGCTCACCGCTATTCTAATAAATGTATTAACCCCTAAAGCTAAGTCTAACCCTAACACTAACACCCCCCTAACTTAAATATAATTTACATCTAACGAAATAAAATAACTCTTATTAAATAAATTATTCCTATTTAAAGCTAAATACTTACCTGTAAAATAAATCCTAATATAGCTACAATATAAATTACATTTATATTATAGCTATTTTAGGATTAATATTTATTTTACAGGCAACTTTGTAATTATTTTAACCAGGTACAATAGCTATTAAATAGTTAAGAACTATTTAATAGTTACCTAGTTAAAATAATTACAAATTTACCTGTAAAATAAATCCTAACCTAAGTTATAATTAAACCTAACACTACCCTATCAATAAAATAATTAAATAAACTACCTACAATTACCTACAATTAACCTAACACTACACTATCAATAAATTAATTAAACACAATTGCTACAAATAAATACAATTAAATAAACTATCTAAAGTACAAAAAATAAAAAAGAACTAAGTTACAGAAAATAAAAAAATATTTACAAACATAAGAAAAATATTACAACAATTTTAAACTAATTACACCTACTCTAAGCCCCCTAATAAAATAACAAAGACCCCCAAAATAAAAAATTCCCTACCCTATTCTAAAATACAAAAATTACAAGCTCTTTTACCTTACCAGCCCTGAACAGGGCCCTTTGCGGGGCATGCCCCAAGAAGTTCAGCTCTTTTGCCTGTAAAAGAAAACATACAATACCCCCCCCCCCAACATTACAACCCACCACCCACATACCCCTAATCTAACCCAAACCCCCCTTAAATAAACCTAACACTAATCCCCTGAAGATCTTCCTACCTTGTCTTCACCATACCAGGTTCACCGATCCGTCCTGGCTCCAAGATCTTCATCCAACCCAAGCGGGGGTTGGCGATCCATAATCCGGTGCTCCAAAGTCTTCCTCCTATCCGGCAAGAAGAGGACATCCGGACCGGCAAACATCTTCTCCAAGCGGCATCTTCTATGTTCTTCCATCCGATGACGACCGGCTCCATCTTGAAGACCTCCAGCGCGGATCCATCCTCTTCTTCCGACGACTAGACGACGAATGACGGTTCCTTTAAGGGACGTCATCCAAGATGGCGTCCCTCGAATTCCGATTGGCTGATAGGATTCTATCAGCCAATCGGAATTAAGGTAGGAATTTTCTGATTGGCTGATGGAATCAGCCAATCAGAATCTAGTTCAATCCGATTGGCTGATCCAATCAGCCAATCAGATTGAGCTCGCATTCTATTGGCTGATCGGAACAGCCAATAGAATGCGAGCTCAATCTGATTGGCTGATTGGATCAGCCAATCGGATTGAACTTGATTCTGATTGGCTGATTCCATCAGCCAATCAGAAAATTCCTACCTTAATTCCGATTGGCTGATAGAATCCTATCAGCCAATCGGAATTCGAGGGACGCCATCTTGGATGACGTCCCTTAAAGGAACCGTCATTCGTCGTCTAGTCGTCGGAAGAAGAGGATGGATCCGCGCTGGAGGTCTTCAAGATGGAGCCGGTCGTCATCGGATGGAAGAACATAGAAGATGCCGCTTGGAGAAGATGTTTGCCGGTCCGGATGTCCTCTTCTTGCCGGATAGGAGGAAGACTTTGGAGCACCGGATTATGGATCGCCAACCCCCGCTTGGGTTGGATGAAGATCTTGGAGCCAGGACGGATCGGTGAACCTGGTATGGTGAAGACAAGGTAGGAAGATCTTCAGGGGATTAGTGTTAGGTTTATTTAAGGGGGGTTTGGGTTAGATTAGGGGTATGTGGGTGGTGGGTTGTAATGTTGGGGGGGGGGGTATTGTATGTTTTCTTTTACAGGCAAAAGAGCTGAACTTCTTGGGGCATGCCCCGCAAAGGGCCCTGTTCAGGGCTGGTAAGGTAAAAGAGCTTGTAATTTTTGTATTTTAGAATAGGGTAGGGAATTTTTTATTTTGGGGGTCTTTGTTATTTTATTAGGGGGCTTAGAGTAGGTGTAATTAGTTTAAAATTGTTGTAATATTTTTCTTATGTTTGTAAATATTTTTTTATTTTCTGTAACTTAGTTCTTTTTTATTTTTTGTACTTTAGATAGTTTATTTAATTGTATTTATTTGTAGCAATTGTGTTTAATTAATTTATTGATAGTGTAGTGTTAGGTTAATTGTAGGTAATTGTAGGTAGTTTATTTAATTATTTTATTGATAGGGTAGTGTTAGGTTTAATTATAACTTAGGTTAGGATTTATTTTACAGGTAAATTTGTAATTATTTTAACTAGGTAACTATTAAATAGTTCTTAACTATTTAATAGCTATTGTACCTGGTTAAAATAATTACAAAGTTGCCTGTAAAATAAATATTAATCCTAAAATAGCTATAATATAATTATAATTTATATTGTAGCTATATTAGGATTTATTTTACAGGTAAGTATTTAGCTTTAAATAGGAATAATTTATTTAATAAGAGTTAATTTATTTCGTTAGATAAAAATTATATTTAATTTAGGGGGGTGTTAGTGTTAGGGTTAGACTTAGCTTTAGGGGTTAATACATTTATTAGAATAGCGGTGAGCTCCGGTCGGCAGATTAGGGGTTAATAATTGAAGTTAGGTGTCGGCGATGTTAGGGAGGGCAGATTAGGGGTTAATACTATTTATTATAGGGTTAGTGAGGCGGGTTAGGGGTTAATAACTTTATTATAGTAGCGCTCAGGTCCGCTCGGCAGATTAGGGGTTAATAAGTGTAGGCAGGTGTCGGCGACGTTGAGGGGGGCAGATTAGGGGTTAATAAATATAATATAGGGGTCGGCGATGTTAGGGCAGCAGATTAGGGGTACATAGGGATAACGTAGGTGGCGGCGATTTGCGGTCGGAAGATTAGGGGTTAATTATTTTAAGTAGCTTGCGGCGACGTTGTGGGGGGCAAGTTAGGGGTTAATAAATATAATATAGGGGTCGGCGGGGTTAGGGGCAGCAGATTAGGGGTACATAAGTATAACGTAGGTGGCGGTCGGCAGATTAGGGGTTAAAAATTTTAATCGAGTGGCGGCGATGTGGGGGGACCTCGGTTTAGGGGTACATAGGTAGTTTATGGGTGTTAGTGTACTTTAGGGTACAGTAGTTAAGAGCTTTATAAACCGGCGTTAGCCAGAAAGCTCTTAACTCCTGCTATTTTCAGGCGGCTGGAATCTTGTCGTTAGAGCTCTAACGCTCACTGCAGAAACGACTCTAAATACCAGCGTTAGAAAGATCCCATTGAAAAGATAGGCTACGCAAATGGCGTAGGGGGATCTGCGGTATGGAAAAGTCGCGGCTGTAAAGTGAGCGTTAGACCCTTTAATCACTGACTCCAAATACCAGCGGGCGCCCAAAACCAGCGTTAGGAGCCTCTAACGCTGGTTTTGACGGCTACCGCCGAACTCTAAATCTAGGCCTGAGTGTCCTAAAATTCTGAACAAAGAGAATGATTTTACTGGGGTTTTTTTGTGATTAAAATCAAACAACACAAACCAAAACACATGTACAAGGGCCACTAGTAGGTAAAATGATTCGGTAAAACTGTCATACAATAATCATTGACAGATGATAAAAACAATACTTACAAAGAATTCATAAAAGAGAGGAAAAAACGGCAGTCCATTAGACAGTTCATTGCAATTGGTAAGGTTCACACTATGGGAAATAGAATGCTGCTTCAAATGAAAAGGTGCTGGAACACCCCTTGACCAAACATATGAAAACAAAGAAAAAGAAAACAGAGTGCAAAATCTAAGCGTGAATCAATTTAAAAGTTTTAATACATTAAAGAAAAGAAAATGCACTCACATGTAGAACCCTCGAACATATTACTGCAGACTGGTATTCATGAATGTATATATATATATATATATATATATATATATACAGTGAGGCCCCGGTTTACGCACGACTCGGTATACGAAATTTCGGTTTACGAAATCGAAATTTGAAGAAAATTTGACTCGGTTTACGAATTTTTTTCGCAATACGAAACAAAATGCCGGTCAAAATGCCGGTTTGCCCCCCTCGGTTTACGAATATTTTTCGCAATACGAAACCAGTGGCCCCTGTGCCCCCTGCATACTCAAGTATGATTGAATTAATGAAGTTTGGGTACCAGTGTAGAGGTGTTGGAGAGGTTTTGGAGCCATTTTGCAGCAAGTTGTTGAGCCTTTTGGAGCCATTTGCAGCAAGTTGTTAAGCCTTTTGGAGCCATTTGCAGCAAGTTGTGGAGCCTTTTGGAGACATTGGAGCCATTTGCAGCAAGTTGTTAAGCCTTTTGGAGCCTTTTGGAGCCTTTTTTGGACACTTTACTTGAATTTTTTCGGACCTCCGGAACGCATTAATTGATTTTCAATGCATTCCTATGGGAAACCGTGTTTCGGTTTACGAATTTTTCGCAATACGAAACGACCCGGATCGTAAACCGAGGCCTCACTGTATATATATATATATATATATATATATACAGTTGTGCTCATAAGTTTACATACCCTGGCAGAATTTATGATTTCTTGGCCATTTTTCTGAGAATATGAATGATAACACAAAAACTTTTCTTTCACTCATGGTTAGTGTTTGGCTGAATCCATTTATTATCAACTGTGTTTACTCTTTTTAAATCATAATGACAACAAAAACTACCCAAATGACCCTGATCAAAAGTTTACATACCCCAGTTCTTAATACCGTGTATTGCTCCCTTTAACATAAATGACAGCTTGAAGTCTTTTGTGGTATTTGTGGATGAGGCTCTTTATCTTCTCAGATGGTAAAGCTGCCCATTCTTCCTGGCAAAAAGTCTCCAGTTCCTGTAAATTCTTGGGCTGTCTTGCATAAACTGCACATTTGAGATCTCCCCAGAGTGGCTCAATGATATTGAGGTCAGGAGACTGAGATGGCCACTCCAGAACCTTCACTTTATTCTGCTGTAGCCAATGACAGGTCGACTTGGCCTTGTGTTTAGGATCATTGTCATGTTGGAATGTCCAAGTAGCTTCCAGGCTGATGAATGCAAATTTTCCTCCAGTATTTTTTGATAACATACTGCATTCATCTTGCCATTAATTCTGACCAAATTTCCTGTGCCTTTGTAGCTCACACATTCCCAAAACATCAGCAATCCATGTCCGTGTTTCACAGTAGGAATGGTGTACCTTGTTGACTCCTCTCCAAATGTAGCATTTATGGTTGTGGCCAAAAGCTAAATTTTGGTTTCATCACTCCAAATGACTTTGTGCCAGAAGGTTTGAGGTTTGTCTCTTTGCTGTTTGGCGTATTGTAAGCGGGATACTTTGTGGCATTTGGGTAGTAATGGCTTTCTTCTGGCGACTCAACCATGCAGTCCATCTTTCTTCAAGTGCCTCCTTATTGTGCATCTTGAAACAGCCACACCACAGGTTTTCAGAGAGTCCTGTATTTCACCTGAAGTTATTTGTGGGTTTTTCTTTGCATCCCGAACAATTTTCCTGGCAGTTGTGGCTGAAATTTTAGTTTGTCTACCTGACCGTGGTTTGGTTTCAACAGAACCCCTCTTTTCCACTTTTTGATTAGAGTTTGAACACTGCTGATTGGCATTCTTAATTCCTTGGATATCTTTTTATATCCCTTTCCTGTTTTATACAGTTCAACTACCTTTTCCCATAAATCCTTTGACAATTCTTCTGCTTTCCCCATGACTCAGAATGCAGAAACGGCAGCACTGGATGAAAGATGCAAGGCTCTGTCAGGAGTCTAGAAACTCAATGACCTTTTATACACACACACTAATTACAAGCAAACAGATCACAGATGAGGATGGTTACCATTAATAGTCATTCAAAACCCTTTGTGTCAACTTGTGTGCATGTTATCAGGCCAAAATCACCAGGGTATGTAATCTTTTGATCAGGGTCATTTGGGTAGTTTCTGTTGTCAATATGATTTAAAAAGAGTAAACACAGTTGATTGATAATAATTGGCTTCAGCCAAACACTAAACATGAGTGAAAGAAAAGTTTTTGTGTTATCATTCATATTCTCTGAAAGATGGCCAAGAAATCATAAATTCTGCCAGGGTATGTAAACTTATGAGCACAACTGTGTATATATATATAAAAAGTATATATAAAGTGATACTTTATTTGAATATGTTTTACATGTGTTTTTATATAATTTCCTAGGGTCAAATTCTTTACTTCATGTCTCAAGTCGGACTAAATTGTTTACCTCTGTTATGTGTTGCACAACACATAACTCACAATAATTTGAGCAATGTTTTGCGCAACCTCACAACACATTGAAAGTATATAAGTATAAAGTTTTACCAGGGACTTGTATTACTAGGCTGTGTGTTATTCTGAGTGTGGTACAGCACCCTGAGCTATCAATAATAATCCACTTGTAATCAAGGCCAAAGCAAATTAACAGTTCCACCCTATTTTTAAAAATAAAATAAGTATATTGTGAGACAAACGTTGGCATTAGAACCTCAAACACATAATACCTAGATGGATATGAGACTCATTACATGATGAAAAGGAGACTCGGTTTAAAATAAAGTGAGGTTTCAATTATGCTTTCAAAAAAGGAGAAAGGTTAAGATGCTTTAATGTGCAAAAAGCCTACCATCCCCCTCAAAGGATAATAATATAATGTATGTAGTTATATCCAAAAAGTCAGGAGTAATTGCCCTAGGGACACTAAACATTAATGGTGAAGATGCGTATATACTCCCTGCTACAAAATAGACTGACCGGCATTCAAGCAAAGAGTCTTTATCTTAGGTAATGGGAGTATGGCAACAAACAGTGCTAGATAGACCAATTCATATCCTTGGGTGTGGTTGCTTTGCCTACAGTGATAGAGCTAAAATGTTCTCTCATTCGGGACCTGATATCCCTTGTGGTGAGCCCTATATACTGTACCCTACATTGGGTGCATTCAATCATGTAAATCACATTTGTTGAAGAGCAATTTAAACACCGTTCAATTTCAAAAGACTTGCCATTAACATTAGACGTGAAAGAAGAGGCTATTTCTACATGGTAACAGGGTTTGCATTTCCTGTGGCCACATTTAAACATGCCTCTATGTGTCAGCCATGAGTTCATTACTTTATAGAGAATGTGGTGTCTCTCTCCCAACTAAAATGTGACCAGAAAGTAATGAACTATCACTGTAGGCAAAGCAACCACACCCATAGTGACACATTTCTCAGTAAAACATCAGAAAGATTTATCCTTTTTTAGATGAAAAGCTATAGAACAGGTCCTCACCCCTAAAAGAGGTGGGGACAGGGAAAAAACCCTCTATAAAAGAGAGATGTATTGGATCTTCCATCTAGAAACTAGGTATCCAGGAGGGCTAAACTCCCAATATGACTTAATTAATTATTGGGAGTAGGTAATTGTCCTCCCCATCCATTCTACCACATAAATTCCTTACAGTTCTATTCAGATCAGTGACATGAAAACATATTTTATCCCCATTATTAGCACTAGATAAATATCAGCTAGTATTTTAATATAGGGTGAAGCTCATGTTGGAAACTTTATATATGTGTTTATGACAGTTTCACACGCAAATCATTTACTGAGAATTTTTGGATGGTTTTGCTTATGTGTGTAATTATTTGCTTATTTATAGTTAAGTACACAAATGTATAACCTTACTGACAATACTAGTAGCCGCACAATGAAGATGATTGTCTAGGCATGTGTCACACACCTGAGTACTCATTATTGATTTGTATGTGAATTCTACTGGGTTAAGATGACCAGCATATTCTGTTTAAATAATGGCCCATATAGCGCAAGCAGAAGTTGAGTAGACCTAGTTTAGGTCCCCCTTTTTCTAATGGTAGTACCTTAGGGGTCTCTCTCATTTCCCTTTCCCCTCCCCTTCTCCCCCCCTCCTTCTTAGATATATATTATGCAGGTTAAAATTGACATACATATATTGATACAAAGGAATCCTTTACCTGTTGTATTTAAATGTATAGTACCGCCCCATTTGTTTTTACACCTATCACAGTCAAATAGATTCCTATAAAGGGCAGGCAAGGATAGAGGCTCCAATGGTGCAGATCAATGATGGTACAGATAGCAATAATAGCCAAATATACACAGAGTACTCACATTTGTTGAAGGCACTCACTTGTACCTATAGAGACAGGCTGGATTTTAACAGCAATCCAGCTGGCTGATCCAGGGTGTAATGGCTGATTCGTGGGTATCAGGGTGTAAAAAAAAAAGTAGTATAGCATAAAAGTACCATACATAACACTGAGAGTGGATTTATATAAAAATGGATTTATTTAAAACATATAAAAAAGTTTACCACTCATCACAGTGTTAAAAAAGTAAATGATACATAAGGAATACATGCGACGCGTTTCTCAGTTAAACTGTTTCCTCAGGCATGTTTCTAGGTAGAGAATAGGTATAGGTACAAGTGAGTGCCTTCAACAAATGTGAGTACCCTGTGTATATTTGGCTATTATTGCTATCTGTACCATCATTGATCTGCACCATTGGCGCCTCTATCCTTGCCTGCCCTTTTTAGATTTCCTCCAGTTGGATGCTGATAGAGAGCTGCTTCCTTGTTCAGCCAGCTGGATTGCTGTTAAAATCCAGCCTGTGTCGACTGGCACAATTGAGTGCCTCCATTTATTGTGAGTACCCTGTGTTCACATACTATTGGTATACAAATAAATCTCTATTTATCTTCACCATTGGCGCCTCTTTCTTGTTGCTTTTTCTTAATAGATTCCTATAAAGACACAGCTGTGATTGTGTTTTAATTAGGCTTAGAGTAAGGCTCGCTATGGCCGAAACGCGTAAGCCAGTTCAGTAATGGCTGTACATTTTTGTCTTCACTATCTTCCATGTTATTTCTAAGTGTTGCCCTTGGCGCTTTTTAAAGAATTGGACAATAAAGATTTTTTTTAATTTTAATCATTTCTGTCCTTGGCCCTGGATTCCTGCACTCTTTTCAATATATTCAATTATGCTTTGACTTATTTTTGGTACACAGGGTTATAAAGTCTCCTTGACCAAGACTTAAGGCTGGATGATCTAAAGCTTTCCACTCTGGCAAGATTAAAAACCCTTGTCAGTACTGCAAAGTCCATAAAAACATTTTAGAAAGGTACCTTTTACCCTGAGAGCTGTTTATCTCCACTATGCAGGGTTCTCAATACCTATTTTAAAATATAATCTTCAAAAAACAAAACAAAGATTCTAAGTGATTTCTCTCTATGCCAGAGTTTTCATCATCAGGCTCTTAGGGCCGGATGATCACAAACTCACTAGCAAAGAGAGAAATCACACAAAATATTTGCAGTTTTTTGTTAGAACTTATATTGTAACGTAGATGTCTCCTTTACATCTAGAGCTCTACATAGGAAGATAAACAGCTCTCAAGGCAAAATTTGTGTTTCTAAAATGCTTTGAGGATTCTCACCATACTAACGAGTCTTCTTAGATCATCTCATCTGAGTGGAGAACTTTTAGGGCCTGATATTCTAAAGTTCTACTCTCAGGTGACATGATCAAAGACATCTCGTCAGCATGGAGAGGTCCCTAAATGTTAGAAACACAAATTTTTATTTGAAAGATATTTAAGATATTTATCTCACTATACAGGGTCCTTAATGTGAAGGAGAAACAGCTGCATTACAGTATGAGATATAAAAAAAAAAAGATTTAGCATGATTTCCCTTCATGCCAGCGACCTTTTGAATATCAGGCCCTTAGTGTCTAGTGTGTTAAATATTCACAATTAGTAATTAGCCATATGACATCTAGCAGGCACTGGGAGAGAAAATTATATGTCACTTTATGTTTTGCATTAGTGTATTGGTTTAGTTTATGCTACCAAAGAAAAAGTTTTACTCTCTCACTTTGTATATAATAAATTTTACATTGACCATGTGGTATCTAGGAGGTCAGATGAATATTTATTGAAGGATCTTATGGATGTAAAGTTTGCAAGCGAACCATTATAGCATAAGCTTCATATATTTAATTTAACATAAAAGTATCATATTTAAATAGATTTAGCAGATGGTCCCATTTGTGAACCGCCATGCAAATCCACATTCGGAAGCTAAAATATTTTGAAATATTTTTGAAGTGCTAAAAATATTGACAGATAGTAACTTGCACAATATGTTCCCTAAAGTATTTTATATAACAGTATAAGCATGATATACAAACCATATAAAATCTGTAATGTAATATAAAATATGTGATGGCATGATCATAACATATAAATAGTATTCTATATCATGAAATATAAAGCTTGATACATGTAAGGAAAGAAATACATTTTAATTTGTATGTTTGACAATAAGAACTTGGTGCACAATTTAAGACTTAACTGGATTGTACTGTATGTCAATTATCCCTTTATTTATGGCTAGATTACAAGTGGTGCTCTATCGACTGCACGAGGTTTATGCACGTTCACAGTTTTGGCACTTATCCGTATAACGAGTTCAGCGGCGGTTAGATTATCATGAACTCAGGATCCTGAGCTTTAGAAAAATTACGCATCCTATATTTTCATTGGGAACGAAAAAAAAATGCTATGTTGCACTTGTAGTACAAGTTGTTGGGTAATATGCGTGCGGCTGCGCTATCGATAAAATTTCAAGATTTTGGTTAACTCATTGGGCTTCTATGTTTTAAATACATTTCAGCTGTAGACAATCAAGAATAATGACTAAAATGCTCCCATTGGACTAGTGCTCTATAAATTAAACAAACATCATTGCCAATAAGTCCCAGCCGAACGCCAGTGTGCATTAAATTGCTTTTCCTGTTTGATTACCATTGTGTATCAGTGCTATTTTTGCTTTGCTAATTGACTTTGCTATTTGGTTCTGCAAATATAGATTTTGTGTTAGCTTATTTGCTTGCTCTTAGACAAGTTGGGCTCAATAGAATAATACGGGCCAGGTGCCGAGAACAGAGGCACAGGGAACATATGAGACTGGAGAAGCCTTTGCCCAGGGTGAGGCTCACCTTGGATTCACTCAGTGATGCTGAGGTGTTTAACATGTATAGGCTTAATAGGCAGTAGCTTACGTGTTGGCATCTGGATATTTCCAGTCCACAGAGGGCTATTTGAGTGGTTTGGCTCAATGAACAGTCTCTATTATTTTTGGTAAATTTCTGAATGCTATTCTCAACAAAAATCACCTTTTTATAGTATTCCCTCAAAATGAGGATGCCTGGCACATCCTGAAGAGGGATTTCTATACAAATGCTTGCATGCCAAATGTGTTAGGGGCAATAAATTGCACCAATATTGGCTTGCGGTCTGTGTGGGATGAGGAAGTGATTTATAGAAACCACAAACACTTTCATTCCCTCAATGTGCAGTTTGCGTGCAATGACCACATGCACATTATGAATGTGTTTACGGCATTTACTGGTTCCGCACACAATGCACATATTCTCAGGCAGTCGAGGTTATGCCAACAGTTTGAGGACAGAAGGTGGTTGGTGAGTACTAATGCACACATGCATACATATATGTACAATGGGGAGGGCAAGATTGCACTTTTACATTAAATGCACACATACATATATGTCAATAAATAGCTAGGACTGAAGTTCCACTTTTGCCTCACATTGTAAAGGTCTCTAAGGCTGTGTATAACAAGTTATCTTTAACTGTATGTCTCTCTTGCGCCCCCTGTGTGTCTCTGTATTTACCATATTGTATGTGCTAGCCTTCATGACACAACACAATACATTTAAATGGACAATGTATGCTTTGCAACATGGAATCAAGAAACAAACTGTTTAGGATTGGGACTGACTCTATTAACTGTTTTGTACAATATGTTCTCATTATACTTGGTCTGTTGAAATATGCAACTTATAAAGGTATGCAACCAAGCTATTATGTTCATGTGCAGCGCAAAACAAATGGTCATTTACTATAACATGATTATATATATAAAATCATATTAAAAATCACTAAGTAGCTGTCCTTAGTTACACTCTATGAAAGTTGTTTCATAACTCCTAAACATAAACACTCACCTGCAGTGAGGGGCCTGGCCAGCCTGAGGGGTCCTGCCAGGCCTGTGACAGACATAACACATTATGGTATTTTTTTAAGGGAGTGCCTGACTGCTGTCACTCAGAGTTTATTACTGTTCAGCTGGTTTCCTGCCATTTCTGATGTATGGCGGGAAATCAGCTGCAGAAGTAGAAATCAAACTGGGATGTATCAGCCTTCTTGTTAGGAGGCAGATGTGTTGTGATTAGTTAGGGGGCGGGGAGAAGGGGCGGGGCAATAGAGTGTGCAGGAATGTCACTGCTACATTGTCTGGACTGGAGAGCACTCAGGGTGGGACCAGACCGGGACGTGTGAGACTGAGGGGAATCTGGATTCTGCATGGAAAGGTATTCTTAGCTGAGGTGTACAGTAAATTATGACTGCACTGCACATCTGTGCTAGTAGTCCCTCTTTTTATTGCCTGTATTGCACTATTTGTGAGTGCTCAGAAGCATGTTTTGTTTTGCTTTCTCATATGTGCACTGTGCATGAACTTAATTCATTTAGAGTTAGCAGAAGATCCCTTTACTAACATTAAATACCTAGTAGTGGGTTTCCTTCTCTCTTAGCAGAGGTTTTAAGTTGAATTCCAATTTCTTTGTTATTAAAATATAGCAGAGGTGGTCAAAGATATTAAACAGCAATATTTGTAATGGTATAAGGTTCATTCAGATAAAAATGGTATTGCTGAAATTCAGGTATTCTTTGGAATATGGATACACCAGGCTTATCAAGAGATGTATCCTTGAACTGCACTGTTTTAAACCTTGTAAATTGTGCTAACAAAATTAAATTGTTAAATGAATTTTAAAATATTATTTTGCAATACAGTGCTTAGGTTCATATATATGCTATGACCTATAAATCCCCAGATGTGAGCGATGTTTCTCCATTTAGCATATTCTTGCTCTTTCATGTAATTATATGGAGACTATTTAAAAGGTGTGCAACTAAATTGGTACACTTGAATGGGTTTTTACTGTTTAATATAACTCAAGGTATATTACAGTGCATCAGGAAAACCTGTTTTTTTAGAAAGCCAAATCTGCAAAATATGTCCAGGGGCGGGAGGGAGAGGATAGGGACTCTCGCACTAGTTTTTAATTGTATCTGGCTTTAGACCTATTGATTATGCTTACCCCCAACCTGTATTAGCCTTTATTTAGCACTCCGGGATATTTAGTTAATTTTAGCAGCCCAGCAAATGTGCGGGCTTGCAATTTATACTTTATATGTTCCTATTAGCATGGAGACCCATAGCTCCTTATAACTAACCACTGATATTCAGTAGAACCAACTGTGCCTTAAATTGATTATAGACGGTTTAGTACTGGTGATTTACATGGTATACTAATATTGATATAGCTATGCTGCTGATACGTCACTAGCTGCTCAGTAACAGTTCTGCTGCTTACTCATAGATATATTTTTTACAAAGTAAGAGGATTATTTTCAGCTGCTACGTTTTGGATAATAGTGGTATTTAGCAGCCTCCTCTCTTTAGGCAGCAAATTTATGTTTACTGTGTATCTCAATCTAACTAACTAATCACCATCATTACTACACCCAGGTCTATGAGATATGTGTGTTCCTACTGGCTTTTATCAGCTTTAATTCAACACTCCGTGATATAGGTTAATCTTAGCAGCCCAGCAAATGTGCAGGCCTTTTATTTATACTATATATATCCCTATTATCATGGATAGGTATAGCCTTATCTAACCAATTACTATCACTATTACATACAGGTCTAAGAGATATGGGTGTTCCTACGTAACTACTATTATCTGAACGGACCCTTGGCACGTCCATACGGATCTATCTGATCCCATTTTTCAGCTAGTTATTGCACCTAACCATGTTAATTAGTGGTCTAGCGTGTGCATGTTAATGTCTCAGGCTTATACTGGGTAATTATTTGAATTGCTGTTAGTAGATCATACTATTGTGGTACTAACTTAGCACATTAGTGTCCATATTGCCCTTACTATCACCTACAGCAATTATATTATTCTATGTAACATACAATTGAACTACTTAGGTGTTATTGTCCAGATCATTGTTTTTAATATTCCCTGTTTTTAAATATTCTAATAAAATGGTTATGTTATAATATGTGCTTGTGAACACAGTTACACTAACACTTCACATTCATGACTTATTATTTTTCTCAGGAATTATGAGAGTGCTACTAGTGTATTCTTATTGCAATCGGTGGCAGCATTTCCACCTATTGTAAATGAATCAAAGTTCTGTCCAATACACAGCACCTCCCTGCTTTAACTATTATCTTTGGATATAGCAGCTTCATAGTAATCCCTAGGGGTTGTGCCATTGATTCTCCCAACCACCGTTCCTTTTTTACACAGTTTGCACCACCTAACTTGTCAGATACTTTTCATTAAGACCCCACACTGATAGTTCATCATAAAACACCTTTTCCAGGTGTTTTCCAAGAAGCCCACCGGTAATACAGAGGGAGGGACTTTATTATTATTGCATTGCCTGCACAGTATATTTAATTGCTTCTCCCTTATTGTCCTCACAGAACTGATATATTGGGGGATACATTAAAGTAATGAATAGGTCAAATCTGAAATGTGCTTTTAAACTGAAATAGAATAATCTTTACGATATACCTCAGTTGTAAAAAATGTCATCATATGTAGCATTGCATGTATCTACTGCTTTATATAAACCTAAGACTATTGTACTAGAGTTATTCAGGGTTTGCAACCACCCTATGTCAGATGGCAACTTTTAAAGTATTAATTTGGCAAAAATATTAACAACCTATGGCCCAGATTACAAGTGATGCCTTAACAGTTACACACAGGTAAAAAGGGGTTTATCTCGGGAATTTGCGAGTGTTGGGTTTAGTGCTCGTATTGAAAGTAAATGCAAACGTGTGAGCGCAATTGCGATTTATGCTGGAATGATTACTGCAACCTCAGAGCTCTGGTTTAATGATTCACCAAACAAAATAGTGTCACAAAAAACATCAAATATACATTACAAAGTACAGTTACACTCATAATAACACTATCTAATTAAGGTTTAAGGGCTCAAAGATATGAGCTCTCAGTTAGAAAAAAAGGCAGTCAAAGGGCTTTAACATAAAGATACATACATTTACATGTCTAAATATGTGTATGAAGATATATATATATATATATATATATATATATTTATATATATATATATATATATATATATATATATATATATATATATATATATATATATATATAAAACTAGAGATTGTCATCCAAAATATAGTAATTTCTATATCTTGGCCCAACTTCCAGACAGTATCACCCCCTCCTCCCAGAGATGTCCAGTCAATAGGCAGTCTTGGAAAAAATTGGGAGGGAGCCTGGTAGATATTACCCAGGGATATGGGCCAAATTTCTAGTTATCTTGGCCATCCCTGGTAGTAATACCTACCAGTGAGACAAATCAAAAGCTATGAAAACATAAGGGTGGGTGTCAGGGTTTTTTCCTGTTGTGTTTGCCATGTGCTGCTGGCAGCCATTTTACTCACCTCTCTTCCTGACTTGGTGCATTGTGGGGGATGCTGCTCACTTCCTGCACTTCCTTTTATGGCCAGACTGTTGTGCATCATCCATGTGAGACATGATGCAGTCTCAGAATTGTAATGTCATCATTTATTATTTAAAGGGCCTCTGTTCAGTATGCTTTGCCTTTGCGTTGTCTGAGAACTGTTTGTGAGAGTTCCTGTGTATTACCTGGCTGCCTGACGTCCTTCCTGGTTCCTGATCCCTGGCTTGTTCCTGACTCTGCTGTTCTCCTTGTTCCTGATTCTGGCTCGTCTGACTATTCGCTTTGGCTCCTGACTCGGCTCGTCTGACTACCAGCTCTGGTTTTGACTCCTGGCTTGTTATTTGACTTGTGGACATTTTATAATTTTTTGCTATTAATAAAGGTGTGATTATTTTTGCACTTCTCGTCTCAGTCTGATTCCTGGCACCCTGACATTACGCAAAGGCCATGAATCCTGATGCTGCTAATTATCCACCTTTACCTGCCATCATTTCCAGGATGGATGTACAGGATCACCGATTGGATCAATTTGCACTAGCCCTGCAAACCCTGCTGACTCGCACTGCACATTTGGACCAAAGTGTCCCGCATGTTATGGCTGCTCCTGTTTCTCCTGCTGCACCTTTGCCTACCAGGAGCATGTCCAGTTCTGCACCTCTACCTCAGCGATATGGAGGCGATCCTATTCAGTGCAGAGGGTTTTTGAAACAGGTGGGCATTTACTTTGAGATGTTACCTCAGGCATTTCCCTCTGACAGAGTTAAGGTGGGATTTCTCATCTCGTTACTCTCTGACACAGCTCTTGCCTGGGCTAATCCCTTGTGGGAGACTAATAAACCTGTGATTTCAAATTACCCTGAATTTGTGGCCTCCTTTCGAAGGGCATTTGATGTTCCGGCTCGCTCCTCCTCTGCTGCTAAACGACTCATGTCCATTCAGCAAGGTACAAGATCTGTTGCTCAGTATGCTATTGAGTTCCGTACGCTTGCTGCAGAGGTAGGTTGGAACAATTAAGCCCTTGTCGCCGCCTTCTTTCATGGGTTCTCTGATGCGATTAAAGATGAAGTTGCTGCCGGAGATTTACCAGAGGATCTCGAGGCATTGGTGTCTTTTTGATCCTAATTGACATCAGACTCAGAGAGAGCCCCTCTTTCAAGGAGCACTTGTGGAAGCCTTCTGTTCCATTGTCTCCTACGTGTTCGTTCCCACCCATGCCTCCCTCTCCTCCCATGCCTCCTGGTCCCGAGTCACCAGGTACTGCTGAGTCGATGCAGTTGGGATTCATGCGTCTCTCTGCGGCGGAGAGGGCCTTTAGGAGGAGGGAGGGGCTCTGCCTCTATTGTGGGTTACAGGGCCACCTTTTGAAGTCTTGTCCTACACGGCCGGGAAACGCTCACACCTAAGGTCCTGTCAGGGGCAGACCTTGGGTGGTTTATCCTTGTGAAAACAAAATAAAGAGGGGAACCTAATCTATATTGTCACTAATATACATATATATAGTATGGATGCCAAATGATGATGCTTAGTATAACTTGCAGGGTCATGTATCCATTATAAAGATGTTACAGTCAATCATGTAGTTGTATACCTTAGCAGCACCCCGCAATCCTGGAGTATAATATGCAGACCAATTTAAGTAAAGTTAACCAGTAAGTGTAGGAATAGCATTCCTGAGCAAGTATCGCTCCTTGACAACCCCAGTACCCGGTACTTTAGGTAACAGATGCAAAATATATATGGTATTCCAAAGACAGGTAAATAAAGAACACGAACAGTCTCCGAATATTCAGAGCCACTTTCACTCACCAGCTGCCGTCTTGCACCGGGAACCAACCCGTCCACTAAACGCGGAAAAGAGAATTGTCTCCGGCAGCCTGGGAGTCTTACACGTACGCTTTGCCGGGTCCCAGCCCGTCCACCATTTGCGGAGCGAACGCTGTCTGTGTTCCTGTCTTGGGCGTGTCTCACCGCTCCTCCCCGATTGGTCCTTGTGGGGGGTCGAGCCTCTGACGTAGTGCGGTAGGATCGAAGAAACAAAATCCGCAATCCAATGTGGAAAATCCTGTCGATCTGAGGTGAAAAGTACCGGGTATAGGGGAACTTGTATGTCCATATAGCTGGATGCTACACCATTAACCAGTTTGTTTCCTTTGTCTTTTTAATCTTTGGTCCGCTCCTCCAGCCGGCAAAAGCAGCCAGGTGCCTGGTAGTGGCCAAAGAGAAGTCCAAGCAAAAAAGAGAGAAATATTACCAGGCACCTTGTATAGTTAAAAGTAATAAACTTTATTAAGTCAAATTAAAACATATTGAGAGAGGGGATAAAGCATCCCTGAAATTGCACAGACTAACATGTTTCGGCACAAAACGCCGTAATCATAGTCCAAGGACTATGATTACGGCGTTTTGTGCCGAAACATGTTAGTCTGTGCAATTTCAGGGATGCTTTATCCCCTCTCTCAATATGTTTTAATTTGACTTAATAAAGTTTATTACTTTTAACTATACAAGGTGCCTGGTAATATTTCTCTCTTTTTTGCTTGGTTTATCCTTGTCCCAAAACCGCTTAAGGAGAAACCTTTGGTCACGGTTGTCCTTTCCTGGGTGGACTCCTCCCTAGTCACTCAGGCTCTTGTTGACTCCGGTGCTGCTGGCTATTTCATTGACAGTGCTTTTGTATCAAAGCACTCCATTCCTGTTTTGCCTCGGTCCGTTCCGCTTGCTATTGAGGCCATTGATGGCAGGCCCCTTCAGCCCGCACTCGTTACTCACGAAACTGCTCCGTTGTCCATGGCTGTTGGGGCTCTCCATTTTAAAACCCTCCAGTTCCAGGTGATAAACTCTCCGCATTTTCCAGTTGTTCTGGGTTATCCCTGGCTCCAAAAGCACAATCCCAGTTTCGACTGGCACAGGTCCGAAATTTTGTCGTGGTCCCCGCAATGTATTTCCACTTGTCTTCGGAAACCAGTTAAAGTCTTGTGCACTTCTTCAGTATCTCAATTGCCAAAGGAGTACCGAGAGTTCCGAGACGTGTTTGACAAGGTGCGTGCCGGTACGTTGCCTCCTCACCGGTCTTACGATTGTGCCATAGACCTGCAACCCGGAGTCATTCCTCCTCGGGGCCGGGTGTACCCTCTGTCTGTTGCAGAGAATTGTGCTATGGAGGAGTATGTTGCTGATGCTCTGTCGCGGGGGATCATCCGCAAATCCTGCTCTCCTGCAGGGGCTGGTTTCTTCTTTGTGAAGAAAAAGGGTGGCGAGTTAAGACCATGTATCGATAATAGGGGTCTTAATCGTCTTACCATTAAGAATAGGGGTCTTAATCGTCTTACCATTAAGAATGCTTACCCTATTCCGCTCATTACGGAACTCTTTGACCGCCTCAAGGGAGCTACGGTCTTTACTAAACTTGATTTGAGAGGAGCATACAATCTCGTTAGGATTAAGGAGGGTCACAAATGTAAAACAGCATTTAACACCAGGAGCGGGCATTATGAGTATCTTGTAATGCCCTTTGGCCTATGTAATGCTCCTGCTGTTTTTCAGGAATTTATAAATGATGTCCTACGAGATATGTTGCAACAGTGTGTTGTGGTGTACTTAGACGACATCCTCATACACTCACCCACACTTGAGGCTCATCGTTCTGATGTTACACGGGTTTTTCAGAGACTACGTGAGAACGGCCTGTTTTGTAAACTTGAGAAATGTGAGTTCCATCAGACTCAAGTAAACTTCCTAGGTTATGTTATCTCCGTTGCAGGGTTCTCCATGGATCCTGACAAGTTATCTGCAGTTCTGCAGTGGCCTCGCCCAGTTGGTCTTCGGTCTATTCAACGTTTCTTGGGGTTCGCCAATTACTATAGAAAGTTTATTAAAAACTTTTCTTCCTTGGTCAAACCTATCACAGACATGACCCGTAAAGAGAATGATCCACTCCATTGGTCACCTACTGCCATTGAGGCCTTTGATAGTCTTAAGACTGCCTTTGCTGCTGCTCCAGTTCTGGCTCATCCTAACCCTGTCCTGCCTTTCGTTCTTGAGGTCGATGCATCTGAGACTGGAGTAGGTGCCCTCTTGTCTCAGCGTCCTACGCCTCATGGTTCCTTGCATCTGTGTGGTTTCTTCTCTAAGAAATTGTCTCCAGCGGAGTGCAATTATGAAATTGGCGACAGGGAATTACTGGCCATAATTTTGGCACTAAAGGAATGGAGGCATCTTCTCGAGGGTACTAGCGTGCCAGTGCTCATTCTAACTGACCACAAGAATTTAACTTATCTATATGAAGCAACACGTTTGTCGCCCCGACAGGCCAGATGGGCGCTATTTTTGTCTCGATTTAATTATGTGGTCTCCTACCTGCCTGGTAGTAAGAATGTTAGGGCTGATGCCCTCTCTCGACAATTTTCGCCTCTGTCCAAGGAGGAGTCTGTACCTACTCCTGTTATACCTCCTGACCATATTTTGGCTACCATACATACTAATTTGACTTCTCCCTTGGGGGAGGAGATCCTGGCTGCACAAACCAATGCACTGCCTGAGAAACCTAGTGGTAAGTGTTTTGTTCCTGAGAATCTTCAAACTAAACTTTTGGACACTTACCACTATCCTAAAGCCGTAGGTCACCCAGGCAAGAACCAAATGATTTGGTCTGTCACTGGACAATTCTGGTGGCCAGGTCTTCATTCTGATGTTGCTGCATATGTTGCCTCCTGCTCAGTTTGTGCACAGAATAAGACTCCTCAACGTCTTTCTGTGGGTCTTCTTCAACCTATTGCTAATGGTGAGCGTCCTTGGACACATCTTTCCATGGACTTCATTGTTGAGCTCCCTGTTTCCAATGGCAATACTGTTATCCTTATGGTGGTTGACCGTTTTTCTAAAATGTCACACTGCATTCCCTTGATGAAGCTGCCTACCACTCAGGAGCTTGCCTCAATTTTTGCCCGGGAGGTCTTCCGTTTACATGGGTTACCCAAGGAGATAGTGTCGAACCGGGGTAGCCAGTTTGTCTCCAGATTTTGGCATTCCTTTTATGCTCAAATGGGGATCCAGCTTTCCTTCTCCTCAGCATATCACCCTCAATCCAATGGGGCTGCAGAACGGTCTAATCAAGCTCTGGAACAGTTCCTCCGTTGCTACGTCTCAGATCACCACAATAATTGGTCTGAACAGTTTGCTCGTAATAGTGCTATTAATGCTTCCTCCAAGTTATCCCCGTTCATGGCGAATTATGGGTTTCAACCATCCTTGTTGCCCGATTCATTCATGTCTCAGGGTATTCCGGCTTTGGAGGAGCATCTCCGGCAACTCCTTTCCACGTGGGTGCAGATTCAGGATTGCCTTCATCGTTCTATGCAGCGCCAAAAGTTCCAGGCTGATCGTAGGCGTCTGCCCGCACCTTCCTACCAGGTTGGTAAGAGAGTTTGGTTGTCCTCCCGCAACTTGAACCTTCATGTGCCTTCCAATAAATTGGCTCCCCATTTTGTTGGTCCTTTTCGAATACTCTGACGGGTTAATCCTGTGGCCTACGCTCTTGACCTTCCTCCTGCTATGCGCATCTCAAATGTTTTTCATGTCTCCCTCTTGAAACCATTGGTTTGTAATCGGTTTACCACTGTGTTGCCTCGTCCCCGTCCTATCTTTGTTGACAACCATGAGGAGTATGAGGTCAGCAGCATTATTGACTCTTGTATGTCCAGGGGCCGTGTACAGTATTTGGTTCACTGGAGGGGCTACTTGGGTTCCCTCCTCTAGTGTTCATGCTCCCTCCTCTGTGCTTTCCATGCCCATTTCCCCAATAAGCCTTTTGTCCTCCCGCGGGGGAGGGGTCGTTGAGGGGAGGGTACTGTCAGGGTTTTTCCCTGTTGTGTTTGCCATGTGCTGCTGGCAGCCATTTTACTCACCTCTCTTCCTGACTTGGTGCATTGTGGGGGATGCTGCTCACTTCCTGCACTTCCTTTTATGGCCAGACTGTTGTGCATCATCCATGTGAGACATGATGCAGTCTCAGAATTGTGATGTCATCATTTATTATTTAAAGGGCCTCTGTTCAGTATGCTTTGCCTTAGTTTGTGAGAGTTCCTGTGTATTACCTGGCTGCCTGACGTCCTTCCTGGTTCCTGATCCCTGGCTTGTTCCTGACTCTGCTGTTCTCCTTGTTCCTGATTCGCCTCGTCTGACTATTCGCTTTGGCTCGTCTGACTACCAGCTCTGGTTTTGACTCCTGGCTTGTTATTTGACTTGTGGACATTTTATAATTTTTTGCTATTAATAAAGGTGTGATTATTTTTGCACTTCTCGTCTCACTCTGATTCCTGGCACCCTGACAGTGGGAAAGAAATTACTGCAAAAAATAACCGAAGTTTAAAGAGACAAAACTGAAGATAGAATCCTGCAATCAAACTTTGCAGAAACTGATAGACTAATATCCAGTTTATAATAAGGATAACACTTTATAGCCAAACCCAGCAGAAGCTGACTGGTGTACACCAAGCTTGAAATATTAAATAGAGATATAATACAATATTGAAACAGTGGCCTGACAAAGTTCAACTGGCTTGGCATTTGCTTTGAAACCCATAATGCCGCAAAACCCTAGCTTAGTATATACCATAAGCCCCTTTGGAACCTGCTCATTCTATTACTTGTATGATCTTAAAATAATTAAAACAATCCAAATGGAGATGGTAAGTTTTGTGAATGCCTATCTAATAAAAAAAAAAACATAATTTATGTAAGAACTTACCTGATAAATTAATTTCTTTCATATTGGCAAGAGTCCATGAGCTAGTGACGTATGGGATATACAATCCTACTAGGAGGGGCAAAGTTTCCCAAACTTTAAAATGCCTATAAATACACCCCTCACCACACCCACAATTCAGTTTAATGAATAGCCAAGTAGTGGGGTGATAAAGAAAGGAGTAAAAAGCATCAACAAAGGAATTTGGAAATAATTGTGCTTTATACAAAAAAATCATAACCACCATAAAAAGGGGGGGCCTCATGGACTCTTGCCAATATGAAAGAAATGAATTTATCAGGTAAGTTCTTACATAAATTATGTTTTCTTTCATGCAATTGGCAAGAGTCCATGAGCTAGTGACGTATGGTATAGCAATACCCAAGATGTGGAACTCCACATAAGAGTCACTAGAGAGGGAGGGATAAAATAAAAACAGCCATTTCGCTGAAATTTTTTTTATCCACAACCCAAATATAAGTTTATTCTCATAAATGAAAGGAAAAAATTAAATCATAAGCAGAAGAATCAAACTGAAACAGCTGTCTGAAGAACTTTTCTACCAAAAACTGTTTCTGAAGAAGCAAATACATCAAAATGGTAGAATTTAGTAAATGTATGCAAAAAAGACCAAGTTGCTGCTTTGCAAATCTGATCAACTGAAGTTTCATTCTTAAAAGCCCATGAAGTGGAGACTGATCTAGTAGAATGAACTGTAATTCTCTGAGGCGGGGTTTGACCCAACTCCAAATAAGCTTGATGAATCAAAAGCTTTAATCACGATGCCAAAGAAACGGCAGAAGCCTTCTGACCTTTCCTGGAAACAGAAAAGATAACAAATAGACTAGAAGTCTTCCTGAAATCTTTATTAGCTTCAACATAATATTTCAGAGCTCTCACCACATCCAAAGAATGTAAAGATCTCTCCAAAGAATTCTTAGGATTAGGACACAAAGAAGGGACAACAATTTCTCTATTAATGTTGTTAGAATTCACAACCTTAGGTAAGAATTTAAATGAAACTGCCTTATCCTGATGAAAAATCAGAAAAGGAGATTCACAAGAGAGAGCAGATAATTCAGAAACTCTTCTAGCAGAAGAGATGGCCAAAAGAAACAACACTTTCCAGGAAAGTATTTTAATGTCCAAAGAATGCATAGGCTCAAATGTAGGAGCCTGTAAAGCCTTCAAAACCAAATTAAGACTCCAAGGAAGAGAGATTGATTTAATGACAGGCTTGATACGAACCAAAGCCTGTACAAAACAGTGAATATCAGGAAGTTTAGCAATCTTTCTGTGAAATAAAACAGAAAGAACAGAGATTTGTCCTTTCAAGGTACTTGCAGACAAACCTTTATCCAAACCATCCTGAAGAAACTGTAAAATTCTAGCAATTCTAAAAGAGTAAGTCTTCCAAACTCGATAATAAATCTTTCTAGAAACAGATTTATGAGCCTGCAACATAGTATTATTCACAGAGTCAGAAAAACCTCTATGACTAAGCACTAAGCGTTCAATTTCCATACCTTCAAATTTAATGATTTGAGATCCTGATGGAAAAACAGACCTTGAGACAGAAGGTCTGGCCTTAATGGAAGTGGCCAAGGTTGGCAACTGGACATCCAAAAAAAAGATCCGCATACCAAAACCTATGAGGCCATGCTGGAGCCACCAGCAGCACAAATGTAAGGAATATCCAATAAAGGAACACAAAATACAGATATTATAATATGTTTGTATCACTGCTAGTAATGAGTACCCAATTTCTTTAAGGCAATCTGATACAGCAGTGAGTTAATCTAGAATGATTGTGTCATAAGAACCAAAACTAATGTGGTTCTGATAGAGTTAATTAAAAAAAAAGAAATGGCAAATAGATGTGGAATTCAGAGTATCAAATATCAGGAATGAAAGGTAATTTAACTTAGCTATCCTTTTGTGAAAAACAACTGAGGAGAACAATTATAAGCACATATATTGTTAGATTATCACAGAATATTATAAAGTATAAAGGCTTAGTAGTCTTATTAAACAGTTCCACAATACATCGATAAAGCAGAGATGTTGAAATGCTTTCAGTTTCCCAGAAATGTATTAGGCAAAGATAGTTGTTAATGTCTCAATTTGATACCTTATTCCCCAGCAGAGAGTTATCCCTTTTACCTGTCAGCACTCTGGTATTGAGCTGTGCTGTGAGACACTGGTTTGTGTTTAACAGGAAGTTCCGGTTTTAGTCCAGAGGCCTTCTGGGAAATTTAGTTCAATACTGCATGGAAGGCAATAAACAAAGTAAAATGTAAATACTTGCTGTTTAAGGATTAGGAGTAAAGTACAGCTTACCAGGTCGAAATACTCAATCTCCAGTAAGTTGAAGGAAGGTAAGTGAGGAATCCTGTCCTGTAGTGGAGCTGGTAATGACACAGCTTAGTCGTGCAGAGATGAGAGATTCAGCTTACTGAACTTGGAAAAGAGGCTTGGCACTCAGGTGTTCGTAGAAACGAATTAGAATAACAAAGCAATGATGCTTAGTTGTTCTTGCTATTTAAAGGGGAATTACCCAATTAACAGGTAGAATGAATTAAAGGCACAGTATCCCTTACAACAAATGATTGCTCCATGATGATTTTGGAGATCACTCTTGGAACTAAAGGCGGAAAAATATAAGCAGGTTGATAACACCAAGGAAGTGTCAACGCATCCACTGCTACCGCCTGAGGATCCCTGGACCTGGACAGGTACCTCGGAAGTTTCTTGTTTAGATGAGATGCCATCAGATCTATTTCTGGAAGACCCCACATCTGAACAACCTGAGAAAACACATATGGATGGAGAGACCACTCTCACGGATGTAAAGTCTGACTACTGAGATAATCCGCTTCCCTATTGTCTATACCTGGGATATGAACTGCAGAAATTAGACAGGAGCTGGATTCTGCCCAAGCAAGTATCTGGGATACTTGTTTCATAGCTTGGGGACTGTGAGTCCCACCCTGATGATTGATATATGCCACAGTTGTGATATTGTCTGTTTGAAAACAAATGAATGGTTCTCTCTTCAACAGAGGCCAAAACTGAAGAGCTCTGAAAATCGTACAGAGTTCCAAAGTATTTATTGGTAATTTCGTCTCTTGAGATTTACAAACCCCATTGTGCTGTTAGAGATCCACAAACAGCTCCCCAGCCTGAAAGACTCACATCTGTTGTGATCACAGTCCAGGTTGGACGAACAAAAGAGGCCCCTAGAACTATATAATGGTAATATAACCACCAAGTCAGAGATAGTCGAACATTGGGATTTAAGGATATTAATTGTGATATCCTTGTATAATCCCTGCACCATTGGTTCAGCATACAAAGCTGGAGAGGTGTCATATGAAAATTAGCAAAGGGGATCGCGTCCGATGCTGCATTCATGAGACCTAAAACTTCCATGCACATAGCTACTGAAGGGAATGATTGAGACTGAAGGTTCCGACAGGCTACAACCAATTTTAAACATCTCTTGTCTGTTAGAGACAGAGTCATGGACACTGAATCTATCTGGAAACCTAAAAAGGTGACCCTTGTCTGAGGAATCAAAGAACTTTTTGGTAAATTAATCCCCCAACCAAGTTTTTGAAGGAACAACACTAGTTGATTTGTGTGAGATTCTGCAGAACGCGAAGACTGAGCAAGTACCAAGATCTGGATGAATCGGAATATGAAGATAAGCATCCTGTAAGTCTATTGTGGACATATAATGCCCTTGCTGAACAAAAGGCAGAATAGTCCTTATAGTCACCATTTTTAAAGTTGGTACTCTTACATAACGATTCAAAATGTTTAGATCCAAAACTGGTCTGAATTAATTTTCTTTCTTTGGAACAATGAATAGATTTGAATAAAACCTCTGACCCTGTTCCTGAAATGGAACTGGCATGATTACCCCTGAAAACTCCAGGTCTGAAACACACTTCAGGAAAGCCTGAGCCTTTATTGGGTTTGCTGGGATGCGTGAGAGAAAAAATCTTTTCACAGGCGGTCTTACTCTGAATCCTATTCTGTACCCCTGAGAGACAATACTCTGAATCCATTGATTTTGGACAGAATTTGTCCAAACATCCTTGAAAAATCTTAATCTGCCCCCTACCAGTTGAGCTAGAATGAGGGCCGCACCTTCATGCGGACTTGGGGGCTGGCTTTGATCTCTTAAATGGCTTGGATTTATTCCAATTTGAGGAAGGCTTCCAATTGGAAACAGATTCCTTGGGGGAAGGATTAGGTTTCTGTTCCTTATTTTGTCGAAAGGAATTGAAAACGTTTAGAAGCTTTAGATTTACCCTTAGGTCTTTTATCCTGAGGCAAAAAAACTCCATTCCCCCAGTGACAGTTGAAATAATCGAATCCAACTAGGAACCAAATAATTTATTACCTTGGAAAGAAAGAGATAGCAATCTGGACTTAGAAGTCATGTCAGCATTCCAAGATTTAAGCCACAAAGCTCTTCTAGCTAAAATAGCTAAAGACATAGATCAAACATCAATTTTGATGATATCAAAAATGGCATCACAAATAAAATGATTAGCATGTTGAAGCAAGCGAACAATGCTAGACAAATCAGGATCCAATTCTTGTTGCACTAAATTTTCCAACCAAAAAGTTGAAGCAGCTGCAACATCAGCCAAAGAAATTGCAGGCTTGAGAAGATGACCTGAATATAAATAGGCTTTCCTTAGATAAGATTCAAGTTTCCTATCTAAAGGATCTTTAAAAGATGTGCTATCTTCCATAGGAATAGTAGTACGTTTAGCAAGAGTAGAGATAGCCCCATTAACTTTGGGGATCTTTTCCCAAAACTCTAAAGTAACTGCTGGCAAAGGATACAATTTTTTGAACCTTGAAGAAGGAATAAAAGAATTACCAGGCTTATTCCATTCTTTAGAAATCATATCAGAAATAGCATCAGGAACTGGAAAAAGCTGTGGAATAACCACAGGAGGTTTATTAACAGAATTTAAACGTTTACTAGTTTTAATATCAAGAGGACTAGTTTCCTCCATATCCAATGTAATCAACACTTCTTTTAACAAAGAATGAATATACTCCATTTTAAATAAATAAGTAGATTTGTCAGTGTCAATATCTGAGGCAGGATCTTCTGAACCAGATAGATCCTCATCAAAGGAGGATAATTCAGGATGTTGTCGGTCATTAGAAATTTCATCAACTTTATGAGAAGTTTCAAAAGACCTTTTACATTTCTTAGAATGCGGGGTGGCAGACAAAGCTTTCTGAATAGAATCAGCAATAAATTATTTTAAATTTACAGGTATATCTTGTGCATTAGATGCATTGGAACAGCAACAGGTAATGAACTACTACTGATGGATACATTTTCTGCATGTAAAAGTTTATCATGACAACTATTACAAACCACAGCTGGAGATATAATCTCCACAAGTTTACAACAAATGCACTTAGCTTTGGTAGAACTGTTATCAGGCAGCAGAGTTCCAACAGTGATTTCTGAGACAGGATCAGATTGAGACATCTTGCAAATGTAAGAGAAAAAAAACAACATATAAAGCAAAATTATCAATTTCCTTATATGGCAGTTTCAGGAATGGGAAAATAATGCAAACAGCATAGCCCTCTGATAGAGAAAAAAGGCAAGAGGCATATAGGAATGGGGTTTTAAATAATGAAAATATTTGGCGCCAAGTATGACGCACAAAACAAACAGAAACATTTTTTTTGGCACTAACAACATCCGGAAATGACGCACTCGCGTCATAGAAGACGCAACCTTGTGAAAGGACTCGCCGTCGACTAAGATGCCGGAAATGACGAATTTGCATCATCAAACGTAACTTCGCGCCAAAAAAATCTTGCGCCAGGAATGGTGCGATATACTTTGGCATTTTGCGCCCTCGCAAGCCAAATTCTGCCCGCAAATTTAAAAGACAGTCAATTGAAAAAGAGACTATACCCCAGGTAAGAAATAAATGTTTCCTAAAAAAAAAGCATTTCCCAGATATGAAACTGACAGACTGCAAAAGGAAATATACTGAAAACCTGAATCATGGCAAATATAAGTACAATACATATATTTAGAACTTTATAAAAATACATAAAGTGCCAAATCATAGCTGAGAGTGTCTTAAGTAATGAAAACATACTTACCAAAAGACACCCATCCACATATAGCAGATAGCTAAACCAGTAGTGAAACGGTTTTCAGTAGAGGTAATGGAATATGAGAGTATAGCGTCAATCTGAAAAGGGAGATAGGAGATGAATCTCTACGACCGATAACAGAGAACCTATGAAATAGATCTCCCGTGAGCAAAACCATTGCATTCAATAGGTGATACTCCCTTCACATCCCTCTGACATTTACTGTACTCTGAGAGGAATCGGGCTTCAAAAATTCTGAGAAGCGCATATCAACGTAGAAATCTTAGCACAAACTTTGCGCCAAAAATTTGCGCCATAAATTCGCGCTAAAAAATCACATTTCAAAAGTTTGTTAGAATGTTAGCCCCCATTTCTAGTATGTCTTAATTTGTGAATTTTTGTATATTGTTGTCTTTGGATTTATTATATTTCCATAATACTCCTTTTGTGTCCGCTTTCCGGATGTTTATACCGGATATGTATACCAACCGGAAGTGACGTATATTTGCGGACACTTTGGGTGCAAATTTACAAACCATCCTATTGGCTATCAGAATACATTTAAGGTGTAGAAGCCAGATAGCTGCTACCAGTCTTGAGAAAGGTCCCTGAGGACCGAAACGCGTTGGCTATATACTGGTATTGCAGCTCAGAATATATCTGGTGAGTAGAATACTTATATTGCTTTTTTATGGTGATTTTATTGCACTATGTCCGTTTTCTGTACACTTTTTTAGGTACAGGAGGATATCCCAATACATTGATAACCCTTTGAGAAGAGGCACATCAACCCAGCACCTTATACATCCATATTTGGATTAATTTGGAGCTATTCACAACCCTTATATTGTTTATTTGAACATTATTAGACAATTATTTGATTATTTCACTTCATAATTTAAATACATTTTTTCTCTTCACAAGGATTCACAATTTGCAAGGACTTTCATAGGCCATTTTTTTGGATATATTTTTTATGACACATTTTTAGGTGTACACCTTCACTACATCGACTTATTATTTATATATATATATAATTTTTCCCATATGGGTTGCTGATCCCAACTCATATATTTTTATATTTTTATTTTTTATATTTTATATATCTTTTTTCATATATTTTTTCCACACAATTTTTGATTTTTTCACCTGGATTGGAGTTTTCAACACATCACACACATATATATATATATATATATATATATATATATATATATATATATATATATATTTGTATTGCCACTCACACATAACAATTTTTTAGTCACTCAGCTTTGGACACCTAACTTATTATATTTTTGGGACACTAATTGTTTTTGGACACATTTTTTGGACATTTTTGTATGGGACTTTACTCATTGAGCATTGTATGGGACATTCCATTAGTTTGGATACCAATTTTAATTTTAATTTTATTTTAATAAAACGATTGTTATTCTTATTTTTACAATTTATAAATTTTATAAAGTTTACAAATTTGTATTTCACACCCTCAACTTTTTTACGTTTTTTATAGTACCATTTTTATATTAATTTTTATATAATATATATATCTATAGTCGTGGACACCATCTTTAGCCACACAACCCTCATTGGGGGTACCTTGGCATTCTATTTTTTAGTAACTCAAATAACCACTCATTACAACCAAAGTATGCAGAATACCATCTCTGAAAGCACAATACATATAACATTGAAGCAGATGGGCTACAGCAGCAGAAGACCACACAGGGTGCCACTCCTGTCATCTAAGAACAGGAAACTGAGGCTACAATTCGCACAGGCTCACCAAAATTGGACAATAGATGATTGGAAAAATGTTGCCTGGTCTGATAAGTCTCAATTTCAGCTACGACATTCAAATGGTAGGGTCAGAATTTGGCGTAAACAACATGAAAGCATGGATCCATCCTGCCTTGTATCAACGGTTCAGGCTGGTGGTGTAATAATGTGGGGGATATTTTCTTGGCACACTTTGGACCCCTTAGTACCAATTGAGCATTGTTTAAATGCCACGGCCTACCTGCATATGTTTGCCGACCATGTCCATCCCTTTATGACTACAGGGTACCCATCTTCTGATGGCTACTTCTAGCAGGATAAAATCCAATAGAGCACATTTGGGATGTGGTGGAATGGGAGATTCACATCATGGATGTGCAGCCAACAAATCTGCAGCAACTGCGTAATTCTATCATGTCAACATGGACTCAAATGCCTGAGGAATGTTTCCAACACCTTGTTGAATCTATGCTATTAAGTATTAAGGCAGTTCTGAAGGCAACCTGGTACTAGCAAGGTGTACCTAATAAAGTGGCCGGTGAGTGTATATATGTGTGTATGTATAATAACAAACATATGAAACACAATGTGCATTAATATAAAAAATATAAATGCAGCATGCCTTGTCTTCTTGGCAGAGAGATCCTGGGCAGCCACAATTTCAGAGGCAGTATCCTTTATAATGCTGTCTGCATAAACACTGTGAATGCAGAACATTTGAATACTAAAATTTAATTTAAACACTTTCCCAAATACCAGCTATAACCAGCTTACATATTTGCAGTTTAGCTAAAAATAAAATTCTTCATGGAGTTCCTACTGCTTAAGGAAAGCAGCAAACGCACCAGCCGACACCAAGGCTTTAGAGATTGGCACACGCACGTCAACAGAACAGCCCTCAAATATGGCCCCCATGACATTGCGTCCGGATGATGTCACAGTTAGATGGCGGCCTCCAAAAGACAGCTTCTGGTAAAGTGTCCACCGCCTGAACAGGACCACAGTGCCCCAAGGACAAAGAACTTTGCTGTGCAATAAAAATGGGTAAGTATAACCCTAGGGAAGCCAGGTAATGCCCACACACCAACGAAAGAAACAAAAAAAATGTACAATATATATGCTGCAATATAAATATTTAAACCTTTTCAATGTAAGCAGTTCAATTTATATATCCAAAAGGTTTCTTGCACTTTGAGCAAACGATTATGTTGAGAAGAATGTACCTGATCCATTACTTGAACTGAAAGAGATTTAAGGTCACTTTTCTGATGTTTGGAAATGTTTGGACACACTATGTTTGGTGAGTTTTCCTTTAATATTATACACATGTTCATTAATCCGTGTCCTTATTTTCCTCTTTGTGTGTCCTACATAAATGTAACCACACCCACAGGTAAGTATACAACATATGTGGAATCACAATTGAAACAATGTTTGATATTAAATACCTCAGTGTTATCAAAGTTCTTAAAGATAACCGAACGGTTGATGTGACTACACATGTTGCATACTGCTTTACCACATTTTAAGGTTACTTATATATTATTCAACCAATTTGATTGAGTAACTTTATATATATATTTTTTAGGTTTCTATTTTTCCTAAAAGTAATAGAAGGGCATTCTTCTAAGGATGGCCCTAAAAAAGGAACTGCTTTAAGGACTGCCCAATGTTTATTAAGGGCTTTTTGAGTAAGGGGGGGCAATCTAATTTATATTGTTGTTATTATTAATGCGACTACCTGTGGGTTGTATAAGCTCTGCTTTTGGATTCTTCTATAAGCTGACTATCATACCCTTTTTCCAGGATTTTTTTGTCCAATATCTCTGATTCTTTAAGGAAATTTTCCGTATAGGAACAATTTCTTCTCATTCAGAGATATTGGCCATAGGGAATATTTTGAATCCAGCTATATTTATGTGCACTGGAAGCATTGCTATAGCTTTTCTTTTCTGTAGGTTTCCTAAAATTGGATACTGCAATTTTAATAGACTTGCCTATAAACAAATTTAGATCTAAAAACTCTATATTTTTATTAGAATATTTACCTACAAATTTAAGATTATGGGGCCAAATTATCAAGCTCCAAATGAAGCTTGATGCCCCTTGTTTCTGTTGTCGGTATATATCGATGTGCAGCGGACATGATACGCTACATTGTATCATGTCCGCTTGCACTTTGATAAATATGCCCCTATATAAGTTCTTATTAAGATATTCTAAATAAAATTGGGATAGACAAAATATCATTACCTTTCCAAAGAATGATTATATCATCTATGTAGCATTTATACTCCATGATTTTCTTCTGAAATGGGTTATTAGACCAAATGTATTTTTCCTCAAATTAATTCATATAAATATTAGCACAGGATGGGGCAAAAGTGGTCCCCATCGCTGTGCCTTTTGTTTGGATATAATATTTTTGTTGAAACAAAAAAATAATTATGTATCAAAGAGAAAAGGGGCGTCCCTTTTCTCTTTGATTCAGATTCTCAAGGTAAATGGACATCGTTCCCTGAAGTGAAGGTGAAGCTGCCTCTCATATCGCTGCTATTTTTCGATTTGAAGTTGGACTTTTGTTCTCATTCAATACAGACATTGATCATATGGTTTGTTTTATTAAGACTATTTATATTTTTTGTTCCACTGTTTATTTCACTATAGTTCATCAAATTGTGTATTTATCACTAATTGCTACCAGCATATCCAGCTGTGCGCCACCTTTCTAAAGTCTTTTTTTCTCAAAAAATAATTATGTTCAAGGATAAACTTAATGCTATCCTAAAGGAATTCTGAATGGTGTACAGGAATACTCCAGTGCATTAGTTCATCATTGACTGCTTTAATACCTGTCTCATGAGGTATGCATGTATATAAAGCTACAGCGTCGCAAGTTATTAACCAGAAATCTGATTCCCATCTAATTCCCTCAAAAATGTTGATAACTTCTACAGTATCTTTAAGGAAGGCCTTTGTCTTCATTACAATCGGTTGTAGATAGGAATCTACATATTTGGAAAGGTTATCGCAGGAGATGGGAAGCCATATTCTTGTTTTTAGCCGTTGATGTATGTGTCTTTGATGTATATTTAATCACATATGTTTTTTAGGTATGGTTTAGCCTCCACTTATGGTTTTATATTAGTACATTTACTATTGGATCTTTCCAATTGTTGACTCTAAAGGGCAGGATTAAATAGCCGTAACTGTGCAGGAATCTACACTTCCCTCTTAAGAAAGCCTGACTATGGATCGGACGAAACACATTGAGGAATGTTGTCTCTTTTCAGTACCCGTAGATAAACACGCAACTTTGTGTTGACCTCTGGGAACCTGTTTCCATAGACTAGCTTGGATTACTGTGGAAAACGCCATAAGGTAACACCACTTGTTGCAGGACGGGGAACCTCAAGAAAAGACTCATGTTTTTATTGCAAAGCTTTTATCTTTTGTTTAGTAAGTGCCTGAATATTTGCACACTATCTGGGATGCGCTTGTGTTCTTCATTTTTCTTTACAGTTCCTTCCCCAGGTTTGAAGAGGAATCGCTCTTTACACTTTTCTGCAATTCTTTGGAAGATTAATGTTTTGACACGGCCAGATTACATTTCCAGATGCGACAGGGACCCTCACCAATTACTGTTTATATGTGCTCTGTTTTTATGGGCTCTGACTGTGGGGTAGATTTATTAATGGTCGAGCGGACATGATTCGCTGTAGCAAATCATTTCCACTTGACCTAGCTAAATGCCGACAGCATACACTGTCGGCATTTAACATTGCACAAGCATTTTTGATGACATGTTAATGCAATGCTGCCCCCTGCTCACTGGCGGCCAATCAGCCGCTAGCAGGGGCCATCAATCATCCCAATTGTATCGGGATGATTTCAGTCCACCACCTAAAAGGTGGCAGCGAAGTTAAGGAGCAGCGGTCTTATGGCAGCTGCTTCTTAAATTCCATTTCTGGCGGACCAGAAATGATGGGGCATCAATGCAGCATCCTCTGCTTAATAAATCGACCCCCATACCTCTGTTTTGTTATTATATGAGAGCCACTCATTTTGTGGAACTCCACAGAAGAGTCACTAGAGAGGGAGGGATAAAACTAATAACAGACATTTTCCACTGAAAATAGTTTTTTCTCATAGTTGAAAAGAAAAATAAAACACGGAGTTCTAAAATATTGATTGGTAACCTCGCCTCTTGAGATTTCCAAACCCCTTGTGCTGTCAGAGATCCCCAGACAGCTCCCCAACCTGAAAGACTTGCATCTATTGTGATCACAGTCCAGGTAGGACGAACAAAATAAGCCCCTTGAACTATACGATGGTGATCTAACCACCAAGTCAGAGAGAGTCGAACATTGGGAATTAAGGATATTAATTGTGATATCTTTGTATAATCCCTGCACCATTGATTCAGCATACAAAGCTGGAGAGGTTTCATATGAAAACGAGCAAAGGGGATCGCGTCCGATGCTGCAGTCATAAGACCTAAAACTTCCATGCACATAGCTACTGAAGGGAATGATTGAAACTGAAGGTTCCGACAAGCTGAAACCAATTTTAAACATCTCTTGTCTGTTAGAGACGGAGTCATGGACACTGAATCTATCTGCAAACCTAAAAAGGTGACCCTTGTCTGAGGAATCAAGAAACTTTTTGGTAAATTGACCCTCCAACCATGTCTTTGAAGAAACAACACTAGTTAATTTGTGTGAGATTCGGCAGAATGTAAAGACTGAGCTAGTACCAAGATAACATCCAAAAAAGGAAACACTGCAATACCCCGTTCTCTGATCACAGAGAGTAGGGCACCAATAACCTTTGAAAAGATTCTTGGAGCTGTCGCTAGGCCAAATGGAAAAGCGAAAAATTGGTAATGCTTGTCTAGAAAAGAGAATCTCAGAAACCGATAGTGGTCTGGATGAATAGGAATATGAAGATATGCATCCTGTAAGTCTATCATGGACATATAATGACCTTGCTGAACAAAAGGTAGAATAGTCCTTATAGTCGCCATTTTGAATGTTGGCACTCTTACAAAGCGATTCAAAATTTTCAGATCCAGAACTGGCCTGAATGAATTTTCTTTCTTTGGGACAATGAATAGATTTGAATAAAACCCCAGACCCTGTTCCTGAAACGAAACTGGTATGACTACCCCTGAAAGGTCCAGATCTGAAACACACTTCAGAAAAGCCTGAGCTTTTACTGGATTTGCTGGGATGCGTGAGAGAAAAAATCTTCTCACAGGATGTCTTACTCTGAATCCTATTCGATACCCTTGAGAGACAATACTCTGAATCCATGGATTTTGGACAGAATCTGCCCAAATGCTTTGGAAAAATCTTAATCTGCCCCCCCACCAGCTGAGCTGGAATGAGGGCCGCACCTTCATGCAGACTTGGGGGCTGGCTCTGGTTTCTTAAAAGGCTTGGATTTATTCCAACTTGAAGAAGGTTTCCAATTGGAACCAGATTCTTTGGGGGAAGGATTGGGTTTCTGTTCCTTATTTTGTCGAAAGGAACGAAAACGGTTAGAAGCTTTAGATTTACCCTTAGGTCTTTTATCCTGAGGCAAAAAACTCCCTTCCCCCCAGTGACAGTTGAAATAATCGAATCCAACTGAGAACCAAATAAATTATTACCTTGGAAAGATAGAGATAGTAATCTAGACTTAGATACCATGTCAGCATTCCAATATTTGAGCCACAAAGCTCTTCTAGCTAAAATAGCTAAAGACATAGATCTAACATCAATTTTGATGATGTCAAAAATGGCATCACAGATAAAATGATTAGCATGTTGAAGCAAGCGAACAATGCTAGACAAATCAGGATCCATTTCCTGTTGCGCTAAACTTTCCAACCAAAAAGTTGATCCAGCTGCAACATCAGCCATAGAAATGGCAAGCCTGAGAAGATAGCCAGAATATAAATAAGCTTTCCTTAGATAAGATTCAAGTTTCCTATCTAAATGGTCCTTAAAGGAAGTACTATCTTCCATAGGAATAGTAGTACGTTTGGCAAAAGTAGAAATAGCCCCATCAACTTTGGGGATCTTTTCCCAAAACTCCAATCTAACTGCTGGCAAAGGATACAATTTTTTAAACCTTGAAGAAGGGATAAAAGAAGTACCAGGCCTATTCCATTCCTGGAAAAACCTCTGGAAAAACCTCTGGAGTAACCACAGGAGGTTTATAAACAGAATTTAAACGTTTACTAGTTTTAGTATCAAGAGGACTAGTTTCCTCAATATCCAAAGTAATCAACACCTCTTTTAACAAGGAACAAATATACTCCATTTTAAATAGATAAGTAGATTTGTCAGTGTCAATATCTGAGGCAGGATCTTCTGAATCAGATAGATCCTCATCAGAGGAGGATAATTCAGTATGTTGTCGGTCATTTGAAATTTCATCAACCTTATGAGAAGTTTTAAAAGACCTTTGACGTTTATAAGAAGGCGGAATATCAGACAAAGCCTTCTGAATTGAATCAGCAATAAAATCTTTTATATTCACAGAGATATCATGTACATTAGATGTTGAATGAACAACAGGCATTGTACTAGTACTGATGGATACATTCTCTGCATGTAAAAGCTTATCATGACAACTATTACATACTGCAGCTGGAGATATAATCTCCACAAATTTACAACAGATACACTTAGCTTTGGTAGAACTGTTATCAGGCAGCAGGGTTCCAACAGTGGTTTCTGAGACAGGATCAGATTGAGACATCTTGCAAATGTAAGAGAAAAAACAACATATAAAGCAAAATGATCAATTTCCTTATATGGCAGTTTCAGGAATGGGAAAAAAATGCAAACAGCATAGCCCTCTGACATAGAAAAAGGCAAGAGGCATATAGGAAATGGGGTTTTAAATAATGAAATGAACAACAACATCTGGAAATGACTCACTCGCGTCATTGCAGACGCAACCTTGTGCAAGGAAACTCGGCGTCAACTAAGACGCCGGAAATGACGCAATAAACATCAGCATTTTGCGACCTCGCGAGCCTAATTTTGCCTGCAAAAATTTAATGAGAAAGTAGTCAATTTGAAAAAAAGACTAAACCCCAGGTAAGAAAAATATTTTCCTGAATTTGTTTCTTCCCAAATATGAAATTGATAGTCTGCAAAAGGAAATATACATAAACCTGACTCATGGCAAATATAAGTACAATATAAATATTTAGAACTTTATATTAAAACATAAAGTGCCAAATCATAGCTGAGAGTGTCTAGACTCTTAAGTAATAAAAACATACTTACAGAAAGACACCCATCCACATATAGCAGATAGCCAAACCAGTACTGAAACAGTTATCAGTAGAGGTAATGGAATATGAGAGTATATCGTCGATCTGAAAAAGGGAGGTAGGAGATGAATCTCTATGACCGATAACAGAGAACCTATGAAAAGATTTCCCATGAGGGAAACCATAGAATTCAATAGGTGATACTCCCTTCACATGCCTCTGACATTCACTGTACTCTGAGAGGAATCGGCTTCAAAATGCTGAGAAGTGCATATCAACGTAGAAAATCTTAGCACAAACTTACTTCACCACCTCCATAGGAGGCAAAGTTTGTAAAACTGAATTGTGGGTGTGGTGAGGGGTGTATTTATAGGCATTTGGAGGTTTGGGAAACTTTGCCCCTCCTGGTAAGATTGTATATCCCATACGACACCAGCTCATGGACTCTTGCCAATTACATGAAAGAAATTAACTGTGTAAACCAGATTTCTTTATTTTTCATCATGCCAAATTGTACAAAATTATTCCAATCTAGGTATATTATAAATACAGTTGTCACTGACACAATTCACTGTACATATTTATACAAAATGTATGGATAAACAAATAGAAACAGTGAGTCCCAAAACAATTACAAGTTAAAAATCCCCAAAATAAAATAAAAATACAAGGAAAGACACAGGGCCTGCTCTAGGGTTTGTGAGGCCAGGTGCAAGGTAAAATGTGAAGCCATTTGAATTTAAGAGCAAATTGTCAAATTGTTAAAAGTTTAAAAATACAGCTTTATTTGGTACAAAAAATGTTAAAATCAGTTGCATGTAAAAACATGAAAGAAAAAGCAAAAATCAGCTACAGTCCTGTAACTGACAGAGCAACAGCAGCCAAACATGTTTCGGGGCTAGTGTCAGCCCTTGTTCACTGGCATAACTAGTGCTGGGAAAAGCCTTAATTTAAAGGGAAAGTTAATTATCAATTACATGCATCTGTTGAATTAACCCATGACTACCTAGATAGTCATGGTTAAAGGTAAATTATCATTAATTGTTTTTTTGTTTCTTATATTAAACATTTTCATTTTAAAGCAAACATAAATGTTAAGTGTGTTTATTTAAAACTGTCAGATGGCTAGATATATATGAAAAAAAAATTTTTATTACTCTGATTTGATCCTAAATGGATGTAGAACTCAATCTCCACTTAAAGATATTTTTTACTTAAAGATATTGTTTTTTATACTTTAATTCATTTTCTCTTTTGTCAAAAAGGAGAGAAAATGAAAAAAACAATCATAAATCTATTAGTAAAATAAATCAACATCCATTATGGAATTTAGACCAAAGGGGTGCTTTGTTTTAAGATGGAAAATCCAAAACACTTCCCTTTGGTCCAAAAGTCTCTCTCTATCGCCCCCTCTCCTGTGTCTAGGGACATGGTCAATGCCTTGTACTGTCAAGAGGGTATCATTAGAATTATGTTCCTCTCTAAAGTGCTTAGCTATTGGTGTATTGCAATCCAGGTTGCCAATATCTCTGAGATGTTGTAAGAACCTGTCACGCAGGGCACGTTTAGTGCGCCCCACGTACTGTTTTTTACATCCTTGGGATGTAAGTAAATAAATGACAAATTTGGTGTTATATAAAATGCTGAAGCGTATTTCAAACTCCCTATTTGTTGTACTTGATACAAATGTGGGACCCTGTTGGATGTGTTTGCAGGTTTTACAAATATTTCCTTGACATTTCATGGAACCTATTCTTCTCTTTAACCAAGATTGGTTAGTTTGTGACGGTAGCATTGAGGGAGCTAATAAGCTTCCTAAGGTCTTTGCTTTACGTGCTGAAAAATTACAGCCGTGTTGAACTATTTTGCTTAACTTGGCATCACTTTTTAAAATTGGCAAACAGTTACGAATAATGTCACAAATTTTGTTATAGTCTTTACTGTAATTTGTTGTAAAGTATGGTTTATTGTTATATCTCTTATTCTGTGTTTTACTCACACATTTGGTAGTAAGAAGATCATCTCTGTTTAATTTATCCACTCTATTCTTGGTTTCCTTTAATAATTTCATATCATAACCTCGGGCTTCCAATCTGTGGCCGGTGTTGGCTGCATGTGATTGAAATTTGTCCTCAGTGGTGCAATTCCTTTTAGTCCTAATCATTTGGCCATAGGGTATGGAATTGATGGTGTGTTTTGGGTGACAGGAGGAAGAGTGAAGAATGGTATTACCCGCTGAACTTTTTCTGTATAACTCTACCTCCAAAGAATGTGTGTCAGTATGTGAAGTGAGTGTGATATCCAAAAAGTTTAGGCAATCACTACTTTCAAACATGGTGAATTTAAGGTTTAGATTATTGCTGTTGGCGTGTTCAAGGAACAGTAGAACCGAATGACTGTCCCCATCCCACACCAAAAGCAAATCATCTATATACCTACCAAAATAAACAATGTTCTCACGAAAGGGATTAGTATCCCCAAAGACGTGGCACAGCTCCCAAAACCCCATATACAAATTTGCATATGAGGGTGTGAATTTCGCACCCATGGCTGTGCCACGATAGTACTTGCCCTCAAACATAAAAAAATTGTGTGTAAGTAAATATTCAACAGCAGTGTACAAAAATTGAATTGTCAAAAAATCATAAGTAGTGAAATTCGTAAGGAAAAACATTAATGCTTGTAATCCCATATCGTGAGGGATGGATGTGTATAATGATGTCACATCCATTGTGACTAATCTGTAATTCTCACACCAAGTTATGTGTTAGACCTGTGCAATAAGTGCTGTAGTGTCTCGTAAATAACCATATAGATTAGTAACTATAGGCTGTAAAAACGTATCAACTAGATCCGAAAGTCTTTCATTAAGTGAACCAATACCAGCCACGATCGGACGGCCCGGAGGGTTTTTGGGATCTTTGTGAAGTTTAGGCAAGTGGTGGAATATCGGCATAGTTGGATGTTTAGGTAATAGATATTCCACCACCTTCTCAGAAATCACTCCATCCAGTTTAGCTTTGTGAACTATCTCAGCTAATGATCTACGAAAGTTGTCAGTAGGGTCACAGATCAAGGGCTGGTATACAGTCTCATTGGCAAGTTGCCTATTGGCTTCTGCCACATAATCACATTTGTTTAAGATAACAGTATTACCACCCTTATCTGATTCCCTAATGACTATATTCGGATCATTTTTAAGATCAATGATGGCTTTTCTTTCAAGTGCAGTCAAATTGTTATTTTTATAACCTTTACTAGTAGTGCTTTTATTTTTGCTGTCCAATTCAATGAGCTGAGTCTCAAGTGTCTGTTGAAAGACCTGTAAGTTTAAGCCTCTACTATGTATAGGATAAAAATAGGTTTTATCTTTAAATCTACCAAGATCAATATCTTTTTCTGAGGGGCCAAATCTTTGATCAACATTGCTATCCCTCATTAGTTCCAGCATGTCTGTCATGGCTGCTTGATCGTTAAAGTTAAAATTGAAATGATGTGTTGACTCAATAGTAGTACTATTATCACCATCTTTTTGTGTTACACTATGTTCCTCTGACTCATCATTAAAATAATGTTTCTTCAAAGTAAGGTCTCTTACAAATCTATTTACATCTAGAATGGTGGAAAATAAATCAAAACTAGGGGCAAAGCTCAAACCTTTTTGTAAAAGTCAAATTTCCTGTTTGTTCAAATTTCTAGATGATAGATTAATAACATTATTTAAGGAGGGGTTGTCCTGTAAGACACTCTTTTCCTTTGAGGATACCTGTTGTAATTTGCACTTTCCCCCTCTTCCCCGACTCCCTCTACGTATTTTCTTTTGGTTTTTATCTTTATATTTGGTTTGCTGGGGCCCACCCCGTTTTTTGACTGGGAGGATGTGCCTGGGGTTAGGGGATCTAATACAGAAATGGTGTCTCCTACTGAATTACCACTAGATGTGTTTTGTTGTGATGTTTCCTGGTCAGAAGTATCATAGTCGTATTCAGTTTCACTGAATGTAACTTTTTTGGATTGTTTAGGCCCTGCATTTGTGTTACCCATGCCTTTCTTATGTGTAACTCTATTCTTATATGGCGTCCTATGTTCATTACTACTGGACCACTTATAGACCTTATTAAGTTCATAATCAAGCTTGTCCCTGTGCATTTTTTGTTGTTTGAACAACCACAATTCCCTTTTGAAGGACCTCATGTTGTCCTGGAATTGTTTATCATAATCTTTAAATTCCTTTTGATGTTGATGTTTTTTTAGGTCTCCCTGTAACTCCTGCATATGTTGGATAAGTTGCAATCTCTGTTTCTTTTTGTATTCAATCAACAAATCTATTAATGCTTTGGAACAGGCTGTCAATACATCATTCCATTTGGTTATAAAATCTTGGCAGGTCACTTGAAAAGAGGGAAATTTAGAAATTCTCAGGCCTCGTGGAATCCTAGACTGTTGTTGGTAAATCTGAAAAGTTTTAATGTCCAGTTCTAGTCTAATGTCCCTTTTTCTGAGATTATCCATTTGATGAAATAAGTCATCCAACACAGTCTCTATATCCTCCAAAATGTCCTCCATATCAGAGGAATCACAGTCTATATTAATGTCCTTTAAGACATAAATGCCTTCCATTTTTACGTAAAAAAAAGGAGATATAGCAAGAGTGTGTTTGTGGTAACTGAAAAAACTCCCAGAGGGAACAGCTGAAGTTTTTTTTTTTTTTTTTCACAATCTTTATTGAGCAAAATCAACTTTACACATAATTGTTTTCACATAAATGCATAGATCATATATAGATACAGAGTGTCAATGAAAACTGGCTAACATGTGGTGAGTCCTACAGGCAGAATGTGATCAAGAAATATGTCCATCTGTTGGGTCTGTAGGCATAGGATTTTGCTCATTATTTTTTTACTTTTTTTTTGTTTTTTTGTTTTCTTTTTTTGTTTTTGGTTTTACCACAGGTCTTAAAAAGATATTATTTAACATAAATTGTCAAGACATATAAAAGTAATATTCTTCAACAATATCTTACCTGTTCTTATATGTATAAACTAATAGGAGTCACAGAACTTCGGACTCCGATATGTAATAAGATATGCAAAAAGTTAACTTCACATGTTACTACAGAATTCTCTACTCTCTCACGACCAGTACACTCGGTGCATGGGTTACATGTGATTTACAGACACCGAGTCATCCAGGGCGGGCCCCGATCACCATCAACATCTCTCTCTCATACTGCTATGCTTAGGTAGCCATCCTATTGGAATGATCTGCTGACCACATTGTCAGCATTGTCTCGTGGGTGTCCAATATACCTATTAAGAAATAGTGGTATCTCTCCAGTTGTAGTGTGAGATTTACCCTTGTCTTCCATTCTGAGTGGGTGGGTGTACAAGTAGTTTTCCAATTAAGGGGGATCAGGGCCTTAGCACTTGACAACATTAAAATTAGTAAAGCCTTTTGTGCCTGTGTTTGAAATTTAAGTGGGAGGTGGAATAGCAAGGTTTCAGGAGTTCTAGGTACTGGGATTCCAGTGATTGCGCAAATATCTTTCCAGACCTCCCCCCAGTACTGTTCAATTAGTGGGCAGTCCCACCATATGTGTACCATTGTACCCTCCAACCCGCAGCCTCTCCAACACTTCCCCGTTGTAGACGGATAGATTTTTTTCAGTCTACTTGGCGTAAGGTACCACCTGCTCAGCAATTTGTAATGTGATTCTTGTGTGCGTGCCGAAACCGACACTTTTTTCCCCAGTGCGAACATTTGGTTCCACTCTTCAATTGTGAAGTTGGTTCCTAGTTCTTTATGCCACTGTGTGGCATATTGTGGGAGAGGATTTTCGGTAGACGTCAGAATGATCCTATATATGATTGAAATCATGTGTTTAGGTGCGATTGGGGACACACATAACTGTTCAAACTTTGTCAGGTCCCTGGCAAAAAGAGTCTTTGCTTTATGTGTGCTGATGTAATGCTGCAGTTGTTTGTATTTAAACCACAAATTGGCTAATGTCGGATAGTCCTTCCTCAGTTCTTGTGGGTTTTTAAGTCTCCCTTGTGTTATTAGATTGTACATGCAATTTAGTGGGAAGGTGAGTAAGTCAGACGTCCCCGCCTTGTGTAATGGTAGGTCATGATTATCGAATATTGGCGTAAGAGGTGCACATCTAGTGGAAACATGTGAATCTGTAGAGATTACCTTGTCCCACTCATTGAGCAGCTCCTCCAACAATGGTAATTTCAGTGCGTCTGGGGGTCTATGTTTTTTATCGGTCCAGAACAGTGTGGCTAGGTTGGTGTTTTGTATAGTGTGTAGACCTATCTGTTTCCATGCTTTGTCGGCATGGGTCCAGCACCACTCCACTACTCTATGAAGCAGTACTGCTCTTCTGTATGACTGGATATGGGGAATACCCAAGCCTCCCTGCTCCCTTGGTAGGTATAGTGTCTGTCTATTAATCCTTGGTTTGATTCCTTTCCAAATGTATTCCTCAATTAAAGACTGTAAAGAGGGGATAAAGGAATGTGGGAGAGCAATCGGTACAGTTTGTAGTAGGTATAGAATCCTAGGTAGGACATTCATTTTAATGACCCCAACTCTTCCTAGCCAGGATATAGTTTTATTTTTCCATTCTGAGAGGTCTCTGACTATTTCCTTTTTTATCTGTGCATAATTTGAATCAAATATTACAGAGTTGAATTCTGATATGTAAACTCCCAGATATTTTAGCTTTTTAAATTTTTGTATGAAAGGGGAATGGTCTGTGAGCCAAGCTTGTGTCTCTGTGGTTAGGGAGATCCCCAAAAGTTCTGATTTTGAGAGGTTAAGTAAAAAGTTGGATACTGTCCCATATGATCTATATTCCAACAGTGCTGCTGGTATTGATGTCTCTAGTTCTGTGATGGTTAGCATTAGGTCGTCAGCATATATCGCTAGTTTATTTTCGGTGTGTCCTGTCAGTATACCTTTTATCTCCGGGTTATTTCTAATGTTGCTAGCCAGTGCTTCAATTACAATGGTGAATAAAGTGGGGGAAAGAGGGCAGCCCTGTCGTGTCCCATTAGTTATATAAAAATGATCTGACAGAATACCGTGCAAAGATAGTTTTAAGAAATTTTTCACGAAATCCCATTTTCTCCATAACTTTACGCAGGAAGGCCCAGTTCACCCTGTCAAAGGCTTTCTCTGCGTCCGTAGACAACAGAGAAAGCGAGATTGAATGCATTTTGGCATATGCTATAAGGTCAAAAATTTTCAGGGTATTGTCCCTGGCTTCTCTGCCAGGGATGAATCCCATTTGGTCATTGGAAATCAGCTTTGGGAGATATGTGTTTATTCGCGTTGCCAAAATTTTTGCTAAGATCTTAATATCGCTATTAAGAAGGGAAATAGGTCTATAGCTCTCAGGTTTATCCGGGGCCTTCCCGGGTTTTGGTAGGACGGTAATGTGCGCAGACAACATAGAGGCAGGTAGTGTACCCGTGTCTGTCAGTTCATTAAATATAATTTGTAAGTAGGGTAACAGCAATGGGAGAAAGGTCTTATAATATTTGGTGCCCAGTCCATCAGGCCCTGGGCTCTTCCCATTTGGGAGATTTGTTATTGCATCGGTTATTTCTTTGTGAGACATAGGAGTCTCCAAGAAATCTGATTCCTCCGTTGCCAATGACGGAAGAGGTGTGTGTGCTAGGTAATCTTGTACTTTCTGTGAGTGATTGCTAGCTTCCTCAGTTTTAAGATTATATAGTTTTTCATAGTAACTACGGAAAACTTTTGCAATATTATAGCTATCTCGCTTAACTATCCCTTGATCATCTTTCATGGCATAAACATGAGATTTTAGTTTCTGGCGATTAAGAGCCCTAGCCAATAATTTACCTGCCTTGTCCCCTCCCTCATAGTACTTCTGTTTGAGTTTTAAAGCTAAGTATTGGTGTTCCTCTTGTAAGAGTGCCCTAAGATCAAGCCTGGCCTGAAATAATTCCTTTTCTAATGGTATATTGTTTGTATCTTTCTTATGTCTCTCTTCCAAAATGTGAATGGTGTGGAGTTTAGTGTTATATGCGTCTCTGCGTTGTCTAGTTAATTTGGCCTTATGTTTGATTAAAATTCCTCTAAGGACACATTTGTGCGCCTCCCAAACCGATGTGAGCGGTAAATTATCTTGGGTGTTAATAGCAAAGTATTCCGTCAGGGATGTTTCTATGTCAGTTTTAATTTCAGGGAGATCTAAAAGGGTGTCGTCCAGTCTCCACAGGTAAGGTGTATCAATCGAATTTGGCCAGGCTATGTCGCATGAAACAGGTGCATGGTCCGACCAGGTCATGGAGGTAATATCACTATGTGTAATATACGATAGTCCCAATGAGTCAGTAAATAAGTAATCTATTCGGGAGTACTTCTTGTGTGGGCTAGAATAGAAGGTGAAATCCCTATCTGTTGGATGTGTAGTTCTCCAGATGTCATGGAGAAGGAGGCCCTTAAGCAAAGAGTTAAGTTGTTTCAGGGTTTGGTGTGGTACACTAGAAATTCCGTTAGAGGTGTCTGCCATTGGTATCAAAGGTGCATTTAGGTCTCCACCCACAAAGAGAACCCCCTTAGCAACCTCCTGAATCTTAAGGGTAACAGATTTAAGAAAACTGTCCTGTTTTACATTGGGAGAGTAGATATTGACCAATGTGATCAATTTGTTGTATAATTGTCCTATAAGTATTATGAATCTACCCTCCTTATCTTTTTCTGTTTGTATAAGTTTGAATGGTAGTTTGTGGTGTATGAGTATCCCTACTCCATTTCTTTTATGAGGGCCTGAGGATAGGTAAACATTTGGGTAAGTGTGGCAGTGCCACTTGGGTTCTTTAGTTCTCACAAAGTGAGTTTCTTGGAGGAACACAATGTCCCCCCTCATTCTCTTCAAATCCCTTGCTACAATGGAACGTTTCCCAGGATTGTTAAGGCCCTTGACATTTACCGTGAGTAATTTAATTTGCTGTAATTTGTGGGTGCCTCGTTGATTCATCATGATAGCAATTATTAGAATAGTGTGAACTATAATGATAGGGAGGACTTATATGAGAGGTATGTTTCAAGAGAGAGAGCTGTGAATGTATGTAATCGGTGTCAGGACCCACCCCGTGTGCCCACCTATATACAATAAGTAAATATAAGTACTGTACAACCAGCCCGAGAGAGCAGTAACTGCAAACAATTTCGTAATGAAACAAGAATTAGGTCTAGAGGGATGTGCCCTGCTAGGCCCTTAGAAATGCAAAATTCGGGAGTTTAACTAAACCATGTGGAATATTCACAATTAAGACTATAATAATGCACAGGAAGCCTCAGCGGCCGCCCCTACTGTCTTTGTCCAAACCCTGGAGCAGAGCGAGGACCCCACAGCTATTATCCCACTTCTGGGGGGGGGGGCGGTGGGCCCAGAGGCCTTGTTTTAATTTCGTGCCCACCTGGTAAGCGCTCTGTTAGTGTAGGATCGTCTGCCCGCCCCAGGCCCGGACAAGTATATCTTACAACAGCAGTTATAATACATAGAACATCTTATAATATCTAAGAACTTTATATTAAGTGCAAGAATAAACATTTTGGAAAACATTATGTCCTTTTCTTATTTCAAACCAAGTGTCTATTATATAAAGGTCAGCGACTCATGAGCTACATTTATATGCAAACCTGGATTTCAACTTCTTCCCTTCTCAGCCAGTGAGAGTTCACCGCTCTTCACCAACAGTATCTTGAGGTTTGGGGTTGTTGCCATTATTTGACGGCCCTTCTTCTGCATGCATCCTTGGGAGAGGAGGAGGGGCTATTCCCAAAGAGTGGCAAAAGGTATCCAAGTCCTCCATGGTTCTGTAAATTGCGGTATGGTCTCCTTTGGTAGCTATGATGCTTGTAGGAAATCCCCAGCGATAGGTGATCTTGTGTTCTTGCAGGGTACTTGTTATGAATTTCAGCTCTCTCCTTTTCTGCAGGGTAGTTGGGCTTAAATCTGAGAAGATTTGTAAGGTCACTCCTGCATGCGTAAGCGGGTGTTTATTTCTGCTGTGTTTCAGGATTTCTTCCTTATCTTTGAAGTTTAAAACCCGGATGATGACGTCTCGGGGTGGTGCCTTCAATGGGGGTTTTGGGCGCAATGCCCTATGGGCTCTTTCTATTTCAATGTTAGGTGACATAGGTGTGCCTTTAATAGTCCTAAATAAATCTTGGAGGTATCCCTGAAGGGCTGTAGTATGTATGGTTTCGGGGATTCCCCTAATTCGCAGGTTATTTCTTTGCCCGCGATTGTCCAGGTCCTCCACTTTATCCATTAAACTGTGAATCATGTCAGTGTTATATTGTGCTCTAGAGGACGTATCTTTAACCTCTTCTTGGATATTATCTTGGTGCTGTTCTATATTATTGACCCTAGCTGTAAGGCCGTCAATGTCTTTCCGTAACTCCCCAAAGAGGCTTCTAACTTCTGTCATAACTCCCCTAATGTCTTCTTTTGAAGAAAGTGTTTTCAAATCTTCCTTAGTGACATATGCTGGGGGTATCGCCACTGCCTCTTGGGGATCTGTGGAAGTTCCTTGCATTTTTTCAGATAGAGTTATGTTGGTATCTGGTGTGTGGTGATCGTTTGGCTTGAGATAGTGGTTCATATTTCTTGATTTAGAGTGTTTGTCTCCTGCTGTGTTCTTCTTTTGGGGCATTACCAATTCTTGGGTTCACTAGTCTGCAGAGTTCTCACCCTTTCGATTAATTAATCCTGCTACAAACTTTTAATAGTTCTTAATACTTGTGATTGTGGTAAGGTGATTCAGCTTGCAGGCCTTGTTCTAAGTAGGCTTTAAGTGGCTCAGAATTTGCCACGTGGCGTCGTGTAGCTAAAGTGCTTAAGTTGTCTTAATGGTTATAGACCCCTTATGTAGCTCTGTCTTTTATAGTCTGTGTCTTAAATCATATATCTAGTGGTATAGTATACAGTATATGATATCCGTTTACAGAGGAGTGTGCTGCAGTCACCTCTTTTATATGTTGCCACGTGTCTCTCGTGGTTATATTGTGTTCCCCACGTTTCTGCTGCCGTCTTTTTTTATTTGCAAACCTTTAATGTCTAAGGGCTCTGTTATCATATACTTTCCAGTCCCTTTGTGTGTGAGGTGCAGTTTCTTACCCCAGTGTGGTAGCGTGGAGTCTCGAAGTTATGCGCTGTAGTTATATTCTCAGCGTGCAATAGACTCTGTCTGAGCAGTGAGTACCGCACCCGGTAAGTCACGGGTGTTCTATATTGCTCAGCTGTAAGATGAAGTTGCGGTCTGTTGTCAATATTATCTTCTGCTCCGGTGCCGTTAGGGTCTGTGTTCCGTTCTCCGTGAGTTCTGCCCAAGCGCCAGGTCACACTATTTGGAGCGTCATACAGCTTGCTTTGCTAGGCTCCGGTTATGGCCTGATTCCTAAGGTGCGCTCACGCTGCATGCAGTTCTCAGTTAGGGTTCAGTAATCTGCCCAGTCCGAATTGTTTAGGGACTGTTCCCCTTTGCTTTCCTGTTAGTATCCACAGTTCAGGGTCTCCCTATATCTCTGATTAATAATTATGGGCCTTTGCAGTGTGCTAGAGCTCTAAGCTACAGTGGCCATCTTCCAGCGCGGCCAAGCTCCGCCCCACAGCTGAAGTTTTTATATATAAACAGCTAAACAACTGAACACATTTTTAATATGTATGTAAAAAAGGTTTTCTTCAGACAGTTGTCTAAACTTCACATTAAGCAAACTGTTATTGATTCCACAACCTTGAATAGAGCTGTCACATTATTCATTACTGAGTTAAAAAAAGTAAGAGATGTTTTATTTCTTACTGTATGAGTGTCCTGCAGCTCCGCTGTCCAAATCCTAGAAACGCAATCCCCTATGTGCAGTTGATATATATATATATATATATATATATATATACACTATTTTATATACTTATAAAGTTAAAAATTGTATCAAATTATTCTTAAACCTAAAAATACATATTTATCTCTCAGATGGCAGCAAGAGACACAGAGAAAGAGACAAACACATAGACAGCGATAGAATAACATAGGCAGATAGACAAAACCAGAGGCAGAGACACGTAAACACTGGCAGACTCACAGAAACACCCCACAGAGGTAGAGACACATGGGAATGATGTTCCTGCACTATTTTTTGCAGGTGGAACTAAGTTCCTCGTGGACAGAGAACAGAAACTCTTCAGTAATGTTGCTGCTGCTGCTGGTGGGACAAGCTGGAGCACAGTCTGGTTAGAGGGATAGTGAAATCCTCTAGTAATGGGCAGTAACACTTCCAACAATATACTAAATGCAAGCCTGTCAAAAGTCCTGCTGTGTGATCACCCCTCACTGTATGGAACACATGGTGCTTACATTTCTGCGTGGCTTGCTCTGGGGTTATTTAGCTCACCTCAGCAGAAATAGGACTATTGCAATTTAAGTGGGTGAGACTCTGTGACAGAGGAGTCTGGAGTTGCTGTCAGACATGGAGGTCTGAGCCAACCTTGGAAAGGAAGGAGGGGTGAGGAAGGAGGGTGTGTGGAACTGAATCTAAGCTGGCTATGCACCATGTGAGTTAAAAACAAAGTATGGACACCCTGGATCTTGACATTAAACAGCAAGCATTCATGTTTGTCTAGTTTAGTTTTATTAAAGTGGCTTTAAAAAAAGTTCGGTGTTTCACCAAAGAAAAAATGAGCTCATCAAGCAGGGAAGTCATGTCCTTCCAGCTTCCTCTCTGATTGGAATTCCTTTTAGTTCTTCTAGAGATAGCTGTCATGATGTTTGCAAGGGAAACATATGTGTACACACAAAGGAAATAGTCCTTGCAATTTAAAATGTGTTTTTTTTTTAAACATCTTGTAGTCGGATAAGCCCAAATACTTTATTGTATACACCAATAGTATGTGCAATCTGTTTATATTTGTCGGTGTCTGTATGTCTATCAACTTATTGTCAGCAGGCCAGTTTCTCTGTAGAATACTGACCTGTGCAAGATAATGTATTTGCTGCAGATTCAACCTTACCAGTTTCATCCCAAAGTAAAAGGTGACCTGTTTTGCTTTCAATGTTACGGTGCCCTCATGACTCCTTTCATCCTCTGCCAGTGTCACTTGCTTCACATTTATTTGGTATATGTGTTAATTGTAAAAGAAAATGATACTCAAAAGCCTTGTGAATATTTTTTTTCTTTAACCCCTTGAGTGTTAACGACGGCTCTGAGCCATCGCAGAGTTTCCCACTCTGGTGCTAACGACAGCTCAGAGCCGTTGCTAGCACTCTCCCACCTTGAGGGAGATCTGGGGGCACCCACCCACTCCTACCCCGGCGATCGGGCCTGCATAGTGACAGGCATCGCCGGGGCTTCACGTTTTGCGTGGTGACGTCACGTGCAATGATGTGATGGCATCCCTGCGCAACTTTATTAAAACTTTACAATACAAAGTATAGGAAAGGGGGCATGCTGCCTAGACGCCTGTATCTCAGGCATCTAAGCAGCTACAGACCCCCAAGACCCACCGTTGGAAAGGTAATCGCCTAATCTTTCCAACGGTTTAAGTCTTGGGGATCTGAAAAATAAATACAAAAGTAAAAAAAAATGATATAAGATGTTTACATTACAGAGACTTACACATCCTGAAAGCCAGGGAGTAACATCTCCTAAAATTTTACTAAGGCTCTTAGCTTTTAGGATTATTCAACATCATCTATATGCAAATGCCCCTTCATATGTTCTAAAAAGTGTGTGTCTGGCTTTTTATCATTCAGTATCAGTTGAATCCTAAACTACAAATTAAAATTTCACTCTGCCATGTAAAAATGTAACCATGGGTGTCCATCTTCAGGTCCAAAGGCAGCCATTCAGCCCTTCATTGGTTTATATTGGCTTTCATTAACCAGGTATATAGATTATATGCATATACATACAGTGTGTGTGTATGAAACAATATTAATTTTGAGGGTGGTGAAAGTCTTTGAGAGTTCCCACACTTTTTTTTGTAGGACTTGACCCCTGCTGGCAGCCTCACAGAAACATCCCACAGAGGCTTAGACTCATACACACTGGCAGCCTCACAGAACCCCCCCCCCCCCCCCCCCCAGCGGCAGACACAGAAAAAATTGCAATAAAAATGTATAAGGAGGTCTCAGGTGTTAGGAAAAAAAAAGGTGCAAGGGGTTTTAACATAGAGATACATACATATACATATCTAAATATGTATATGTATGCATATATACATGAATATATAAACATATGTTGAGAAGAATCTGTACTCACTGTTCGCTATTATGTCAAAAACCAGGGTACAATATTCCATAAAGTTCGCACACACTGTCAAATTTTTCTAAAATTTTGCATTTCTTCAATCCAGTTGAAATAAATACCCATAACGTTTACGTACCTAACTGATATGATAGCTTTGTCAAATGGATTACGTAACAAAATAAATCCTCAGACACTAGTAAATGATCATGGAGGATCTATTACACTTATATAGAGTTAAAATACAAATGAATACATGACAAGTAGCTAAATGCCCACATCATGCCCAGAATATGTCCCTTGCATTCATTTAACTCATAGACCAACAAGAGACCCAAAACCAATGCCATTTATTCCCTTTCCTTGTTGCTTAACATAACCAGCATGTGTCTGGACAAAGTAGAAGGTGGGAAGTAAGAATAGGGTAGTAAGCCTAGCTGTTGCATGGACACAGTTGCCAGGCAGATATAGGAGCAGTGCGGCATTCTGCAAATGGGGAAAACAGTTGGGACAAAAGCCTGTGCCTTACTCTGGCAGGAAGATGATTCCAGTGATGCAAATTTTTATTCTTCTGGTGAGCAGTCCAGTCTGAGAGACAATTATACATGCTTTCTTTTCCATATTGGTATGTAAAAAAGTTTTGCTGTCATCTCTTAGGGGCCAATTTATCAATGTCTGTTCGACATGATACGCTGTAGCATCGCAAAAGCTGTCGGCATTTATCATTGCACAAGCAGTTCTTGGTAACTGCTTGTGCAATGCCGCCCCCTGCAGATTCACGGCTAATTGTCCGCTAATAGAGGGTGTCAATCAGCCCGATCATATAGGATCAGGGGGGATTGCAGACCGTAGCCTCAGAGGCAGCGGACCAGTTATGGAGCAGTGGTCTTAAGACTGCTGCTTCATAACTGCTGTTTCCAGCGTGACGGCTCACGCGGAAACAGGGGCATCAAGCTCCATTCAGAGCTTGATAATTTGGCCCCATAGTCTGTTATTTGTATCTACTGGGTAGTTAAAGTAAATAGGAAACAGTTGCTTATATATTCTGTATGTATGCACATAAGTGCACCTAGTATATGTGTAGGGTGAATTAGTCGTCAAAACCTTAAAAAGGTAAGGTTGTTTTCTATGATATAGAACTTAAAAATTAAGCTTACGTCAGCAGGTCTATTTTAAAGAAGCTGTTCATAGAAGTAAATTTGTTAAGGCAAAGCTGACATGTTTTACACTGTAAACATAGAATTACCAGGTAATGAAGACAAATTAAAAGGGAGTGATTGTTAGTGCTGTAAAACCATAAATTTAGTATGCATTAAATTGTAATTCTCTTTAATTTGACCAGCTAATAATCTGCAAAAAATGTCAGTAAGAATGTATATCTAACAGAAGCAGAATAACTATCTGGATGACTGAACTCTGACTCATGACTCCAGAAGCAGATGGAGACACATACAAACAGCTTTCTTGTGTGGGTTGCACAAGTATCCAAAGTTCTTTACATCTGAGGCAGATAAGATGCGACTCCTAATGCAAAGCTTTCATTTCAATACACTTTCATGTAAATTGCAATAATGTAAGCACCTTTCTAGTTTTCAGACTGTAGAACTCTTACAATGGCATTGTATGTCTGATGAAAATGCATAATGCTTAAATAATAAATATTCCATGAATTTCTAATATAACTGTAGTGTTCTATTTATTAAAAAAATTATTGCAACATTCTATACAATAAAGGGCCCTGGCGGCTAACCTCAACTGATAGCCTTGTGAGACAGTGAGCCCTTTGTGCCCTTGGGTGATGTGAAATAAGTGATTTTTATTATATTTTTTGAACCATCTATTATTGCTAGCTGCTGCCAGAATTTGAATAATTTCAGTTTTCATTAATCTTTGTTAAATGTAATCATAATGCTTTATAACGTTATCACCTAAAATACTAATTACATAAAGAAAAATGTAATATAAAAAGGATTGGTCATTTTTAAAAATTCTAATGAATGAATTAACATTCCATGGAATGTTTTTTTTATGCTGTAAGCGGAAATTAGAAACATTTAGTCTGATATTATAAAATAAATACATAAAATAAAAGGGTTCTAAGTACAGTAATGGGTGAGGAAGGGAGAAGTAATCCTAGGGTAGGGTGACTAGACGTCCTGTTTTTTTAGCACCTTGTCCCCTGCACTTTTTGAATGGATGTCCTGTTTTTTTATGCTCTTATTTTATTTTTAAGTTTACCAATGTTTGTGCTACAATGTAAGGTGTTTAAATCAAATAACAAGAGGGCCCCACATGGCCTAGTACAGTCACAAAAAGAGTATAGATGTAATAAAACGATAACACTCAAGTGTGTCGAGCACCTCCAAGTGCTGTATAAGCAGACTGGAACCTCTCAGTCTTCCAGCTAACTGCACTCCATGTCAATGCAGGAACTAGAGACTTCCACTCTCATAGCAGCAGACAGAGGCAGGAACTCATAAGTGCAGACAATAATTATAAAATAGTGTAGAGTAATTAATGTTATATGATATAAATAGTTAATTTAAAATCAGCTATGCAATGCTAAGCCATGTTTTTGACCGTTTCCCTAGGCTAGCACCTGGAGATGCTTAACACTTGATAGTGTTTTGTTTTTGTTTTTTACATATATTTTTTATTCATTGCAATCCAATATACAGGTACAGCAGAAGACATAATAGCAGCAAAAAAGATAAAAGATACGTAATAAACACATCTGCATATTTTAACTGAAAATCTTTAACCTCAAAAATTCAGAAGATGCCTTCTTATTTATACATATGCTTTTGGATTAACAATTTTTTGAACCTGAAAATAAGAGAAAAGAAAAAGAGAGGGAAGAGAAAAAAACAAAAAAAACTGAATTCCCCCTTGTCTCCCAGGAGCCCAGTCCCTAGCCCATAAGGTATAATTCAGGAGCAATAACCTTTAAGATATTTAATGACCCTTAGTATACTTCTCTGTAAAGTGAGATCCAAGATGCTGGAAATTCACCAAGTAATACTATTTCTGCAAAGCTATCAGAGCTCAAGAAGGGATTCAATATGCATCTTTGGACTTGGGCGGGATATGTTTTAATTATGGGGAGCCATCTTATTAGAAATGTTTTAATTTTTTTTTTCCCCCTGCTAATTGCATATGAAAAGATTCAAATATAATTTGGTTTTGTATTTCTTTAATAAAGAGTGGAAAACTAGGGGCTGTTTTTCCCTTCCATGTTTTCAATATTAAATGTCTAGTCAGTAAGATTATTGTGTTAAGTACATTTTCATGTAGAGCTTGATTATTTGTATGATTTTTAAGAAATATAATCTCTTCTAACCCAATAGTAATGTCAACCCTAAAGGTTTTATTAAGCCAAAAAATAATCTTTTTCCAGAATTGATTAATCTTAGGGCAACGTACAAACATGTGCAGGATATCTGCTTTTAAATACATACAACGTGGGCAGGAAAATGTTCGTGATGTGAACATTCTTCTTAATCTAGATGGGGTATAGTAATAGTTATTCAGCAGCTTCATGTGTGATTCTTTCCAATTCATTGAGATCTTACATTTACTCAGGGCTAGAAAGCTTGTCTTTATTTTTTCATGGTTCATATCAGGGAAATAGGGTATCCAAGTATCAGATATTTTATCTAAAATAATTTGACTTTGTTTAGCCAACATTATATTATATATTAATGAGATTGATGATGTTCCACCTGAGAATTTTTGTATATATGTTCTAATATCAGACCATGCACCACATCTATCCAAGATCCAATCTTTACTACCAATAAAATGCCGTACTTGTAAGTAAGCAAAGAGACTATTTCTGGGAAGTCCAAATTGCCTTACAAGTGATTCAAATGAAAGTGCCTGACCAGAGTCTAGTAGTATTTGATAGACATATTTCAAACCCTTTTCTTCCCAGGTTTTAAATATTACCTGGGTATTTCCAGGAATGAATTCCGCATTGCCTCTTATTGGGAGATATTCGGAAAACAAATAGTTTGCTCTAATTAAATGACAGAATTTGCGCCATGCTGTCAATATATTATTAAAAGATATCAAGTTACGTATACTAATCAGGATTTCACCTGGGAAATTATGTAAAATAGCTTTAAGTGAATAAGGATAAATCATATAGCTTTCAAGATCAGTTGCAGAAAACCAATTGGTTTCTGCTAACCAGTCAAATGCAATTTTGACCAGAGCGGCCAGGTTATACAGACTAATATTGGGTAGCGCAAGGCCCGCAGTATCACGTTTTTGAGTCAATTTATTGAGAGAAATACGTGCTTTCTTACCATGCCATATGAACTTACTAAACATGGCATTTATTTTATTAATATCTGATTTCTTTAAGAGTAACGGTAGATTCTGCAGGGGATATAATAATTGTGGAAAAATAATTGTTTTTAATAGACTGACTCTAGCTGTTATAGATAACGGGAAAGCTGTTCAAATTTCTAGGTTTGTCTTGATCTTTTGAATAAGCTTTTGATAATTTTAATTATACCAATTTTGGTTTTTTTTATGCAGATATAAACCTAGATATGTAAGAGTGTCAACAACTTTAAACGGAAGTTCCCGTATACTATATTTAGTCTTCTGAAGCCACATCAGTTCACTTTTAGTATAGTTTATTTTATATCCTGAAAAAGTACTAAAAAGATTTAAGTATGTTAAGATTACAGGTATTACCTGGGAAGTATTATATAGAAAAATTATAATATCATCAGCATATAGAAGGATTTTTAATGTTGGTGTAACTAGAGGGGTCCCTATACATACCTGTCTTAACCGGATGGCCAGAGGTTCAAGAGCAATGTTAAACAGTAGCGGGGAGAGTGGGCAGCCCTGTCTTGTGCCTTTTTTTAATGAAATTGCCCTGGTTAGTGATCCATTAATCAATAGAAAAGATATTGGGTTCCTATATAAGTTGTGTATAAAGTGAACAAAAACATAATTTATGTAAGAACTTACCTGATAAATTCATTTCTTTCATATTAGCAAGAGTCCATGAGCTAGTGACGTATGGGATATACATTCCTACCAGGAGGGGCAAAGTTTCCCAAACCTTAAAATGCCTATAAATACACCCCTCACCACACCCACAATTCAGTTTAACGAATAGCCAAGAAGTGGGGTGATAAGAAAAAAAGTGCGAAAGCATATAAAATAAGGAATTGGAATAATTGTGCTTTATACAAAAAAATCATAACCACCACAAAAAAAGGGCGGGCCTCATGGACTCTTGCTAATATGAAAGAAATGAATTTATCAGGTAAGTTCTTACATAAATTATGTTTTCTTTCATGTAATTAGCAAGAGTCCATGAGCTAGTGACGTATGGGATAATGACTACCCAAGATGTGGATCTTTCCACGCAAGAGTCATTAGAGAGGGAGGGATAAAATAAAGACAGCCAATTCCTGCTGAAAATAATCCACACCCAAAATAAAGTTTAATGAAAAACATAAACAGAAGATTCAAACTGAAACCGCTGCCTGAAGTACTTTTCTACCAAAAACTGCTTCAGAAGAAGAAAATACATCAAAATGGTAGAATTTAGTAAAAGTATGCAAAGAGGACCAAGTTGCTGCTTTGCAAATATGATCAACAGAAGCTTCATTCATAAACGCCCAGGAAGTAGAAACTGACCTAGTAGAATGAGCTGTAATCCTTTGAGGCGGAGTTTTACCCGACTCGACATAGGCATGATGAATTAAAGATTTCAACCAAGATGCCAAAGAAATGGCAGAAGCTTTCTGGCCTTTTCTAGAACCGGAAAAGATAACAAATAGACTAGAAGTCTTTCGGAAAGACTTAGTAGCTTCAACATAATATTTCAAAGCTCTAACAACATCCAAAGAATGCAACGATTTCTCCTTAGAATTCTTAGGATTAGGACATAATGAAGGAACCACAATTTCTCTACTAATGTTGTTGGAATTCACAACTTTAGGTAAAAATTCAAAAGAAGTTCGCAACACCGCCTTATCCTGATGAAAAATCAGAAAAGGAGACTCACAAGAAAGAGCAGATAATTCAGAGACTCTTCTGGCAGAAGAGATCGCCAAAAGGAACAAAACTTTCCAAGAAAGTAATTTAATGTCCAATGAATGCATAGGTTCAAACGGAGGAGCTTGAAGAGCCCCCAGAACCAAATTCAAACTCCAAGGAGGAGAAATTGACTTAATGACAGGTTTTATACGAACCAAAGCTTGTACAAAACAATGAATATCAGGAAGATTAGCAATCTTTCTGTGAAAAAGAACAGAAAGAGCAGAGATTTGTCCTTTCAAAGAACTTGCGGTTAAACCTTTATCTAAACCATCCTGAAGAAACTGTAAAATTCTCGGAATTCTAAAAGAATGCCAAGAAAAATGATGAGAAAGACACCAAGAAATATAAGTCTTCCAGACTCTATAATATATCTCTCTAGATACAGATTTACGAGCCTGTAACATAGTATTAATCACAGAGTCAGAGAAACCTCTTTGACCAAGAATCAAGCGTTCAATCTCCATACCTTTAAATTTAAGGATTTGAGATCCTGATGGAAAAAAGGACCTTGCGACAGAAGGTCTGGTCTTAGCGGAAGAGTCCACGGATGGCAAGAGGCCATCCGGACAAGATCCGCATACCAAAACCTGTGAGGCCATGCCAGAGCTATCAGCAGAACAAACGAGCATTCCTTCAGAATCTTGGAGATTACTCTTGGAAGAAGAACTAGAGGCGGAAAGATATAGGCAGGATGATACTTCCAAGGAAGTGATAATGCATCCACTGCTTCCGCCTGAGGATCCCGGGATCTGGACAGATACCTGGGAAGTTTCTTGTTTAGATGAGACGCCATCAGATCTATTTCTGGAAGCTCCCACATTTGAACAATCTGAAGAAATACCTCTGGGTGAAGAGACCATTCGCCCGGATGCAACGTTTGGCGACTGAGATAATCCACTTCCCAATTGTCTATACCTGGGATATGAACCGCAGAGATTAGACAGGAGCTGGATTCCGCCCAAACCAGAATTCGAGATACTTCTTTCATAGCCAGAGGACTGTGAGTCCCTCCTTGATGATTGATGTATGCCACAGTTGTGACATTGTCTGTCTGAAAACAAATGAACGATTCTCTCTTCAGAAGAGGCCAAGACTGAAGAGCTCTGAAAATTGCACGGAGTTCCAAAATATAGATCGGTAATCTCACCTCCTGAGATTCCCAAACTCCTTGTGCCGTCAGAGATCCCCACACAGCTCCCCAACCTGAGAGACTTGCATCTGTTGAAATTACAGTCCAGGTCGGAAGCACAAAAGAAGCCCCCTGAATTAAACGATGGTGATCTGTCCACCACGTTAGAGAGTGTCGTACAATCGGTTTTAAAGATATTAATTGAGATATATTTGTGTAATCCCTGCACCATTGATTCAGCATACAGAGCTGAAGAGGTTGCATGTGAAAACGAGCAAAGGGGATCGCGTCCGATGCAGCAGTCATAAGACCTAGAATTTCCATGCATAAGGCTACCGAAGGGAATGATTGTGACTGAAGGTTTCGACAAGCTGAAATCAATTTTAGACGTCTCTTGTCTGTCAAAGACAGAGTCATGGACACTGAATCTATCTGGAAACCCAGAAAAGTTACCCTTGTCTGAGGAATCAATGAACTTTTTAGTGAATTGATCCTCCAACCATGATCTTGAAGAAACAACACAAGTCGATTCGTATGAGATTCTGCTAAATGTAAAGACTGAGCAAGTACCAAGATATCGTCCAAATAAGGAAATACCACAATACCCTGTACAGACAGAAGGGCACCGAGAACCTTTGTAAAAATTCTTGGAGCTGTAGCTAGGCCAAACGGCAGAGCCACAAACTGGTAATGCTTGTCCAGAAAAGAGAATCTCAGGAACTGATAATGATCTGGATGAATCGGAATATGCAGATATGCATCCTGTAAATCTATTGTGGACAAATAATGCCCTTGCTGAACAAAAGGCAAGATAGTCCTTACAGTTACCATTTTGAACGTTGGTATCCTTACATAACGATTCAATATTTTTAGATCCAGAACTGGTCTGAAGGAATTCTCCTTCTTTGGTACAATGAAGAGATTTGAATAAAACCCCATCCCCTGTTCCAGAACTGGAACTGGCATAATTACTCCAGCCAACTCTAGATCTGAAACACAATTCAGAAATGCTTGAGCTTTCACTGGATTTACTGGGACACGGGAAAGAAAAAATCTCTTTGCAGGAGGTCTCATCTTGAAACCAATTCTGTACCCTTCTGAAACAATGTTCTGAATCCAAAGATTGTGAACAGAATTGATCCAAATTTCTTTGAAAAAACGTAACCTGCCCCCTACCAGCTGAGCTGGAATGAGGGCCACACCTTCATGTGGACTTAGAAGCTGGCTTTGCTTTTCTAGAAGGCTTGGATTTATTCCAGACTGGAGATGGTTTCCAAACTGAAACTGCTCCTGAGGATGAAGGATCAGGCTTCTGTTCTTTGTTGAAACGAAAGGAACGAAAACGATTATTAGCCCTGTTTTTACCCTTAGATTTTTTATCCTGTGGTAAAAAAGTTCCTTTCCCACCAGTAACAGTTGAGATAATAGAATCCAACTGAGAACCAAATAATTTGTTACCCTGGAAAGAAATGGAAAGTAGAGTTGATTTAGAAGCCATATCAGCATTCCAAGTTTTAAGCCATAAAGCTCTTCTAGCTAAAATTGCTAGAGACATAAACCTGACATCAACTCTGATAATATCAAAAATGGCATCACAGATAAAATTATTAGCATGTTGAAGAAGAATAATAATATTATGAGAATCATGATCTGTTACTTGTTGCACTAAAGTTTCCAACCAAAAAGTTGAAGCTGCAGCAACATCAGCCAATGATATAGCAGGTCTAAGAAGATTACCTGAACACAGATGAGCTTTTCTTAGAAAGGATTCAATTTTCCTATCTAAAGGATCCTTAAACGAAGTACCATCTGACGTAGGAATAGTAGTACGTTTAGCAAGGGTAGAAATAGCCCCATCAACTCTAGGGATTTTGTCCCAAAATTCTAATCTGTCAGACGGCACATGATATAATTGCTTAAAACGTTTAGAAGGAGTAAATGAATTACCCAATTTATCCCATTCTCTGGAAATTACTTCAGAAATAGCACTAGGAACAGGAAAAACTTCTGGAATAACCACAGGAGATTTAAAGACCTTATCTAAACGTTTAGAATTAGTATCAAGAGGACCAGAATCCTCAATTTCTAAAGCAATTAGTACTTCTTTAAGTAAAGAACGAATAAATTCCATTTTAAATAAATATGAAGATTTATCAGCATCAATCTCTGAAACAGAATCCTCTGAACCAGAAGAGTCATCAGAATCAGAATGATGATGTTCATTTAAAAATTCATCTGTATAAAGAGAAGTTTTAAAAGATTTTTTATGTTTACTAGAAGGAGGAATAACAGACATAGCCTTCTTGATGGATTCAGAAACAAAATCTCTTATGTTATCAGGAATATTCTGAACATTAGATGTTGATGGAACTGCAACAGGTAATGGTACATTACTAAAGGAAATATTATCTGCATTAACAAGTTTGTCATGACATTTAATACAAACAACAGCTGGAGGAATAGCTACCAAAAGTTTACAGCAGATACACTTAGCTTTGGTAGTTCCAGCACCAGACAGCGATTTTCCTGAAGTATCTTCTGACTCAGATGCAACGTGAGACATCTTGCAATATGTAAGAGAAAAAACAACATATAAAGCAAAATTGATCAAATTCCTTAAATGACAGTTTCAGGAATGGGAAAAAATGCCAATGAACAAGCTTCTAGCAACCAGAAGCAATAAATAATGAGACTTAAATAATGTGGAGACAAAAGTGACGCCCATATTTTTTAGCGCCAAATAAGACGCCCACATTATTTGGCGCCTAAATGCTTTTTGGCGCCAAAAATGACGCCACATCCGGAACGCCGACATCTTTGGCGCAAAAGAACGTCAAAAATGACGCAACTTCCGGCGACACGTATGACGCCGGAAACAGAAAAGATTTTTTGCGCCAAAAAAGTCTGCGCCAAGAATGACGCAATAAAATGAAGCATTTTCAGCCCCCGCAAGCCTAACAGCCCACAGGGAAAAAAAGTCAAATTTTTAAGGTAAGAAAAATAATTAATTCAAGTGCATTATCCCAAATATGAAACTGACTGTCTGAAAATAAGGAATGTTGAACATCCTGAGTCAAGGCAAATAAATGTTTGAATACATATATTTAGAACTTTATAAACAAAGTGCCCAACCATAGCTTAGAGTGTCTCAGAAAATAAGACTTACTTACCCCAGGACACTCATCTACATGTTTGTAGAAAGCCAAACCAGTACTGAAACGAGAATCAGCAGAGGTAATGGTATATAAATAAGAGTATATCGTCGATCTGAAAAGGGAGGTAAGAGATGAATCTCTACGACCGATAATAGAGAACCTATAAAATAGACCCCGTAGAAGGAGATCACTGCATTCAAAATAGGCAATACTCTCCTCACATCCCTCTGACATTCACTGCACGCTGAGAGGAAAACCGGGCTCCAACCTGCTGCAGAGCGCATATCAACGTAGAATCTAGCAGAAACTTACTTCACCACCTCCATAGGAGGCAAAGTTTGTAAAACTGAATTGTGGGTGTGGTGAGGGGTGTATTTATAGGCATTTTAAGGTTTGGGAAACTTTGCCCCTCCTGGTAGGAATGTATATCCCATACGTCACTAGCTCATGGACTCTTGCTAATTACATGAAAGAAATGATTTTTGAATCCAAATTTTTCCAATGTTTTGAAAAGATAGTCCCATTCAATCGAGTCAAAGGCCTTCTCGGCATCCAGCGTTAATAAGGCTGTATCGTATTTTGATTGTTTCCCTTTGGTATTTTTTATATTCCATATATAGTCTACAAAGGTTATCACTTTGCGGATATTTTTTGATGATTTTCTAGATGCCATGAAGCCCGTTTGATCCGAGTGAATGATTCCATCGAGACAATTCATTAATCTAGCAGCCACAATTGATGTTAAAATTTTATAGTCTGCGTTCAAGACCGATATTGGCCTGTATGATGATAGATCTTCCATGTTTTTACCTTTTTTTGGTATTAGCGTAATGTTTGCCGCTGAAAAATAAGCTGATATTGGATTATTATGTATGAAATAACTATTAAAAAGTTTTTCTAGTATCGGACTAACCTCCTCTACCAAGATTTTCAAGTATTCAACCGGGAGACATTCTGGACCTGCCGCTTTATTTAGGTTAGCCTTGTTAATTGCCTTAACTATCTCTTGTATAGTGATAGGTGCATTCAGGGCTGTAAGTTGTTCCTCAGTAATTCGAGGTATTGTGACTTGTGACCAGAAATTTTCTTGATTAATCTCATCCCCACTAATATTTATATACAACTGCTGGTAATAATTAAAAAATAACTTGCTAATATCTCTAGAGTCTGTATACCTCTGGTCGCCATCTTTAATAGCTAATATGACATTTTTCTTCTTTCTATTTTTAATTATGCTGGCTAAGTACTTAGCCGAGCATCCATGAAATCCTTTAAACTTAGTGCTAATCTTTTGCTCTTCTTCCTGAGATTTTTGTCTTAGCACGATATCCCTTTCCTGTCTTGCCTTATTATAATTCCCCCAATTTATATCTGATGGGTTATTATAAAACTTTTTATACGCATTTTTGACCTGATTAGATAACTGTCTTTCCCTGGCTAGTGCTTTCTTTTTCCTACTATTCACATATGACTTAATTTCTCCCCTTAACACCGCTTTAGATGCTTCCCAAAAAATTTGGACTTTATTGAGGTATGTGATGTTGTGTGTACAATAGTCTCTCCATTTCTGTTTTAACCAGTAGGCAAACCTAGTATTATTATATAAATATCGTGGAAAGGGGATGTTTTGAGTATCAGATTTAAGCCTAGTTCCTATCTGAAAAGACAATGAAATGATCGCATGGTCCGATACTAGAATATCATTTATCTGGGGTTCAATCTTCATTACAGAAAGAGATTCAGATACCAGTAAAAAATCAATTCTCGAGAAAGATTTATACGATTTGGATTCACATGTAAAAATATGTAGATTAGGGTTTTTAATACGCCAAATATCGAAAAGCTTGAGTTTGGAGCAAAAGCTCTTAAAGTATTTGGCATATTTATTGTGAACGTTCATGTTTTTTTTAGTAAATCTTTCTGCTTCTGGAAATAGGGACATATTAAAATCACCGCCAACAATTAAATTAGCTGATGCAAATGGGAATAATTTAACCTTAATTTTTTTCCCAGAATTCCTCTGAAAACTTGTTTGGAGCATAAATGTTACAAAGCACAAACTTAACTGTATCAACCTGAATCTGTATAATCATATACCTTGCCTCTTTATCTAATTCAATCTTATTAATCTCATAGGTTAAGTTTTTATTTAGCAGTATAGCAACACCTAACTTTCTATTAACACATGGAGTGGCCAACACCTCACCGACACATTTGGTTTTTAATTTAGAAATTTCAGTCTCCTTCAAATGTGTTTCCTGTAGGAAAACGATACTTGGATTATGCTTGCCTAGTTCTTTAATTATAAGTTTACGTTTGATTGGTGAGGTGATGCCACCTATATTCCATGAAAGCACATTCAGATCATCAAGCATAGTCACCTATTTTTCTTTTTTTTCTATTCCCCTCTGTTACCTTCTTCCTAGCCAAGATTAAAACTAGCATTACAATGTCTAACTGGGAGACAGAGGAGAAAGAGAGAGAGGAAGAGAAAAAAAAAAAGAGAGAAAGATAGAGAACCCCCCCCCCCCCCCAGGAAGAAAAAGAATATACATCTTTATGACGAAATTGCAGAAGGATATACACATATGATAATACTTCTTGAAAATTAGCTTCTAATAAATTTATATCCTTTTGCAGATAATCTGTATCCTGATACAGTTATTTGGAATTTAAAAATTCTTTAGCCTCATTAGTATCACTAAATGTATGTCTATTACCATTTTCTTCCACTATGGTTTTGGCTGGATATATCATACGGGCTTTTAAACCTTTTTTAATCATTAACGAACATATAGGGGCCATATTCTTCCTTTTCTGAGATGTCTCTACAGAGAAATCTTGGAATAACAAGATCTTTTTCCCTCCTATCATAAGTGTATCCATTTTCCTGAACAGTTTTAATAATTCTAGTTTGTCTTGATATCTTAATAATTTAAAGATGCACATTCTGGGTCTTAAGTTATTTTCAGTAGGTCTCCCAGCACCTATTCTATGCGCTCTTTCAATAGGAAGGGGAAGACAGTGCGCAGGAAATCCTAGTACTTGGGGCAAGATCTTACTAGTAAATTCTATTAGATCCACATATTCTTGGGTTTCAGGTAATCCAACTATTCTTATATTATTACGTCTGGAGCGATCCTCCAGACGAGCTTGCATATTTTGGATCTTAGATGTTTGTATAGTTAGGGCTGATTCTTGTGAACCCACTAGGTCCTCTAAGTCCGAGACTCTATTCTCCACCTCCGTCATCCTATTAGCAAACTGTTTTACCTCAGTATTTAATGTAATTAGTTCAGAGGATATGCCCGATAGCTCTTTTTTAATCATATCAAATTGTGGGGAGAAGAGATTGCTTAACTGCACTACTAGGGTTTGCATGTCAAAAGGGGGTAGAGATGTTTCAATACAATCAGAGCTAGTATCGGTGACCTTAGTTCTTTTATCTTTAGCTTTGGCAGGCATTGTGGGAGAGTGATATTTTACCTGGGTGACAAATTTTTCCATTTAATTATGTGCATAAAAAGAAAGGGAAAGAAAAAAAAAAAAAAATTGAAAAAAGAAAAAAAAAGCCAGTGAGTGTGATATGAAAGATGATGCAACAAACAGAGAATCAAAGACCACCAGTAGGTGGATAAAAGAAAGAGAATTTATTCCCCCTTAGTGTAGGGATTAGTGAAATACTACTATCCCCGAAGGGATTATACTAAAGTGCTCGTGTATGTGTATTATTGAGTGCTTATTAAGCCTGTATTCAGTTATTTGACTTTGTAATACTAAGTCTCGCCTATACCAATATTAAATCCTTTACTTATGTATTTAGTTATAAGGTACCTTTAAATTTTAAGAGAAATTAACTGTACTTTCCCAAGATAGAAGTTTTTTTTTTTTTAAACCTTACTATTTTCCCCTTTCCTTTACCTTTCTATCCCTTACCCCTTTAACTCTTCTTTGGCCTTATCCTTTAATATATTGAGTTACAAATCCAAAGGCGGATACTAATCGCCAAAAATATTGTACAATATAGCCTGCGTTTATATAGCAGATACCATGAGATAATTTTTTAGCTTAATGTCCCGATTTACATCAAGTTATATAAGCAAGATCTTAGCTAGATGACATAAACCAGCTAGTTCACAATACAATATAGCCTGGGTTGTACAGCAATACTATAGAATAATTTTAGCTTAATGTTGCAGTTTACATCAGTTTGCATAAGCAAAATCCTAATTAGATGACATAGACCAGCAAACACATTAATACATGTAACAATACAACCTTAATCAACAAAAGCCATGAGCTAGAAACAACTGCAGGGTTTCATGTATTCCTTAACAGATATAATTATTGCAGCTATAACCAGCGATTACACCTCCAATTCAGAGGTATAATCTAGCAAATAATACCTATATATTAGGGTTCTGACCCCTCTTTCCCTTTTTTTCTTCTTTTTTAAGACAATAAGCCTATAACAACTCTAGATAGCGTCTTTAATAGGCTCCCATATATTAATCCAAGATGTAAAGAGTAGAAACATCAAGCAGTCAGTATTAAAAGCCAGTAATAAATGCCTTGAATTCTGTTAGTTGCACCATTATGAATGATAATTAGCAACAGTTTGTATCAATCATAACATACAAAGAGCAGCCACTAACAGAAGAATTTGTATCCGGTACTAGTATGTTTCAAGCCAGGATCTTATCACTATGATCTGAAAAGATGGTTAAGGTAGCAAGTCCCGCAGTAAACTTACAACTCCACTTTATCCATCTTATCCTTGCAGTGTGCAAGATTATTAATTTCTTTCCCAACCTTTTCTGGGTAAGCCAGGAGACCACCAGCAGATTAATAATAAGGGCTAGTCAAATTGAGCACAGCGAGAAGCTGAGTTCTGAGATATAAGTATCAACTTATCTTATGTTCTTTAACACTGCGCCCTGACACAGCATACTTTTCCACATTTGATGTGCGCTCTCAGCGCAGGTCTGGCTTACCCCAATTCTCGCTTCTCCGGTCCTCGCAGGACACCAGGAATTACCTGTAGTTTGATCTCAGCCGCACACCTCCTCTCCTTAAGTGCGGCCACACAGATAAGCGAGTGCCCTGCCAAACACCGTCTACATCCGGGCGCGGGAGGTTCCCCCCTCAACCGCTATCACCATGAGAGTTAGTCAACAGCGGGTCTGCTGTAATGAGTAGGCAGGGACCGATACCGCCACAACTGCTCACCCTTGTTCCTCCTCGGGGAGTCAACGGGAAGTCTGCTGTAGTGGGTAGGCAAGGACCGACACAACCACGGCTATTCACCCTATTCAGGCCCACTTTACCGGTAAAGAGCTTCGATATATCAGGATGTTCCTTTTCCCTCCGAGGGAGGCTTGCGGGGAAGTTCCCCTGAAGCAGTTAAAAGTTCTTCGCGAACAAATCGCTTGCTGAATCAGCTGTTAGGAGACTCCTTAACTCGGGCGGGCCGTAGCCTTGCAGAGCGCCACACAAGACACCTGGTAAGCACTCCAGGACAAGTGGCTGGGAGCGGGGAGCGATAGAGTAGCGTTCTCTCACAACACCTGTGCGCAGGTAATCTGCACAGCACCTCCCTCACCGGAAGTCTCCACGATGGATCGAGAATAAAAAAAAAAACACTTGATAGTGTTATCGTTTAATTACATCTGTACTCTTTTTGTGACTGTATTAGGCCATGTGGCACCCTTATGTTATTTGATTTCAGATAAACATTGTGGACAAGGTGGACTAACACCTGGTGACGAGGAGCGGCCTGTGCTGTAACGTTTCTTGGGAGATATGAAGGAGAATATATATTTTTTTAATTTAGTCTTATAGAAGACTTTTTTATGTTGGGTTTGCTTAGTATATATATATATATATATATATATATATATATATATATATATATATATTTGCATCTGAAGGGCGCCACCTATGTTGGTTTATAAATGTTATGTATTCATGTTACTACATAAATGACTTCCTAAAGCTTGCGCTACTATAGCTATATTGCAGATAGCTCTACATGCTGGTGTGGGGAACACATTTTGCAAGTGTAAAAGGAGGGATGACCCAGTCTGTTCACTATATTTTTGTTGCACTGTGAGATGAGTAGAGGAGATATTGGGAGTGGGCAGCCTGTGAGCAGCAGATATTGTATGTAGCAGATATTGTGAGGGGCAGATAGTAAAACACTGAAGTAACTGGTAACTACTAAGTGTACAGGTGGAAGAATATTTAGGGACAATGGCAGATTGGAATGCAGTGTTAAGGTCTTTGTATCTTAGGGTCAAGTTTTTTAATTTTATTCTTAATGCTAAGGGAGCTACTGGAGGGACTGAAGCCTTTGAGATATTCCAAGGGATCCGCCACTATGTCGAGTTAGCCTGTGAGAGTATTCCAAGCTTCCAACATAGATGCTAACAGGCGTTTACTATACATGCCATTGGTCGGCGATGTATAGTAAATTATACCTTGGAATACAACTGTCGTGCCTAACCACTAATCCTAATACCCCTAAACCGAAGTACTCCACGATCACAAACTAACCCAACACTAATAAATATCTAAACAGCCACATATCCACTGCAAGTGTCTATCCTGTTAACCCCTATACCGCCACATACCCACCACAAGTACCCATCTAATCTATTAACCCCTATACCACCACTAGCCAACCGCAAGTACTCATCTAAACTACTAATCCCTATACTTCCACTAGCTCACCGCAGGTACCCATTTAATCTATTAATACCTTTATTGCCACTAACCCACTGCAAGTACCCATCTAACCGCAACTCTATTAACCCCTCAACCTCCACATACCCACCGCAAGCATCTATCTTGTTAACCTCTATACTGCCACATACCCACCGCAAGTATCCATCCAGTTAAAACCTATACCGCCACATACCCACCGCAATTATCCATCTAATCTATTAACCCCTATACCACCCCTAGCCCATTGCAAGAACCCATCTAAACTATTAACCCCTATACCGCCATTAGCCCACCGCAAGGACCCTACACTATTAACCCCTAAACCATCACAACCCAGTTTAGGGGTTAATTTTTTTTGAAGAATAGGATTTTTTAATTTTAAAGTTGAATTTTTAGGATAGGTTTTGTAGTTAGATTATTTTGGTGGGTGGGTTACTTATATTGTAGAGGGGGCAATGTGCTACAAAAGGACCTTTTAAGGGCTATTGTAATTAAAAATTAGGGTTAGGTTTTTTTTTGTTTTGGGTGTGATTTTTTTATGGGGTGTTGGGATGTGGCGGTTTAGGGAATAATCACCTAACCACCCCCCCCCATACCTGTATGGGGGTTGATTAGGTGATTATTGTTGCAGCAACCTCCAGTGGGAACCCCCCAATGCCCATGTTCCAGCTTTTGCAAAGAGCAGACCAATTGTCCAGAAATATAATCTGCTTGTGAATTACAGGAATCAAAGTTGAGTCTGTTGGAGTCAGAGGAAGCTCAGGGAGCAGCCTCCCTGTAGAAGTTGATTCAATGCAGTGGTTAACAGTAAGGTTTGTGTGTGGTTCTTGCTGAACTCGGTGATAGATTATCCAAGGTGCTAGTCTGGCTATGGGCGATTACCACATTTATATTACATTTGATATTCACGGATGTTATGCTCTTGTGGATTGAGCAAGTAATGCAATCTACTAAGGACAATAAAGTGGTGCACCACTTTAACACATTATAGCTGTCTTATTTGTGAGTGGCCCATTAGGATGTTTTGTTAATTTTATCTTTGATATGTTGCACATAATTTAATAAATATATGGGTTTTGTCCTGTAGAATTTTTTTACTTTTACTGTCTTGTGGGGGTCCTTATTAGGAACTCCCACTCTTTTTCTTATATAGGTATATGCTTTTCTGGTATGCACCTGTCTATAGCTTAATTTATCTCTATTTAAATTATAGTGGGTGAGCAACTATTTTTGTTTTCTAATATAAGGGATTAGATTTGGACCTTATATCCTGTATTTATTACAGTGTTCTTTTAGAATATGGTGAGATCTGTAAAATGATCAAGTGTCACAATTAAACTTTCATAATTCCCAATATACAATAAAAAACCCTTCTTATTAAAAAAATGCCTGTAAATGTTTTTAAATCTTGTATTTACTCTAAATTAGGAAATATTTGTTTCTTTAAAGGGACACTAAACCCAAAATGTTTCTTTCATGATTCAGATAGAGAATACAAATTTAAACAATATTACAATTTACTTCTATTATTTATTTTGCTTCATTTTTTAGATATCCTTAGTTGAAGAAAAAGCAATCCACATGCGTGAGCCAATCACACAAGGCTTCTATGTGCAGGAACCAATCAGCAGCTACTGAGCCTATCTAGATATGCTTTTCAGCAAAGAATATCAAGAGAATAAAACAAATTATATAATAGAAGTAAATTAGAAAGTTGTTTAAAATTGTATGCTCTTTTTAAATCATGAAAGAAAAAATGTGGGTTTCATGTCTCTTTAAGTGTAGAACATTCGTTCGTTCATACATAGATTGCAATATCAAATTTGTAATGTATTTAATTACGTTACTTGTGCCATGTTCAGTATTTATAGGCATGTGAAGAAAAATGCCTGAAAGACTTTCCGACGCAAGGTATTTACCACACAGCACAACATGAGACTGTAAAAAAGGAAAGCAAATATAAGTGTAGACAACCTAAGGTGAACATAAATCTAGCTGTAATGCTTTCTCTTCTGAGCGGTTTCCATTCATATAAGATGGTACACCATCTTGCAAAGTTGTGACTCTATCTTTAAACAATATGGGCTCCATTTATGAAGCTGCTATAGCTGTCGGCTGCAGGCTCGCACAAGATAACACTTCTTAACCCATTAAGCCAACTGTTTTGTGGCGTATATCAACCCCCCTAGACTTTTTTGACTGGGGAGATTAACAGCCCCTGCTCACGTGTGATTGGCTTCCCATGAGCAGGGGGCGAGGTTGTACACTTCAGTGAGTGCGCAATAATAAATGCGGGCAGCGTATTACTGCCTGCTAGATGCGATGCCAACCAGACAGGATGAAGTTGTACACCCCTGTCCACCCGGTCTTTGATAAATTTAGGCCTATGTCTGGAAGGCTGTATCAATCCTGGCAAAAGAAGAGTGCAGTTCCATCAAGCTCTTTGCATCCTCAATGCTCAGAGTATTTCTCCACAGCTGATGAGTGAGTAGGGGGTATGCTTTGAAAGTCTCTTATTCCACTTAAAGGGACATGAAACCCAAAATTTTTCTTTCATGATTCAGATACAGAATACAATTTCAAACAACTTTACAATTTACTTCTATTATTTAATTTGCTTCTTTCTCTTGTTATCCTTTGCTGAAATGTTTATCTAGGAAAGTTAATGTGCAGCAGAGAACCTAGGTTCTAGCTGTTGATTAGTGGCTGTATATATAAACTGATTGTCATTGGCTCACCCATGTGTTCAGTTAGAAACCAGTAGTGCACGGCTGCTCCTTCAATAAATGATACCAAGAGAATAAAACAGATTAGATAATAGAAGTAAATTAGAAAGTTGTTTAAAATTGTATTCTCTATCTGAATCATGAAAGAAATTTTTTGGGTTTCATGTCCCTTTAAGATATCTAAGTTACCAACACCCACTTCAGAAACAGAAAGCTGACTCAGCATATTCATTAGGTAACTGTAATATTGGATGTTCCTCTAAGTCCGCCTGGTAGCTGCAGGACGCCGGGAATGCTAAAGCCAGCAGGTGTTCTAGTTTAGCATAATGTTCATCAAATGCCTGTAGTAGTTCAGATTCCCATGCAGTCACCATTGGCTTCTTTAGACAAAGAGACTTCAGGGTTCAGGGTATAAGACTGCCTTTCAATCCAGTGTTGGCTGTTTGGTGTTGATTATAAAATACATCCATCCATTAGCACCTGAAATTGCAACCATCCCAAGTCGCTGTGCGGACACGCCATCTAATGTACTGATTTTTTTTTTAAATGAAATGGTAAAATCCCCTGTTGCACCTTCTCCATACATTTATAATATTTTACTTTATTTTCCATAACTAGTCCAGGTAAATAAAGCCAGTCAAACAATGCACTGTCAAAGCCTTTCTGAGCTATAAAGGATGCTTTCCATGGATGCTCATTTCCAAGTGAAAGATTGGTGCACTATTGTGCAAGAACAAAACATTTAAGTTATGAACAAGATATCATGCTTGCTGCATCTAGTGTGCACAAAGTTAAGCCTATGATTGCTTGTTTCCATTGTGATAGTCCATTTCAAATGCAGGCTTCTTTAGGGAAAAAACAAACTGTGTGTCGAATTACCAAGAGATGCAAACCCCCCCAAAAAACGCTTACCTGATAAATTCTTTAATGATGGTGAGATTCCACCAGACATCACATGTGGGATTACAATCCCGCATCCCTAAGAAGGAACAAAAAACACCCCTAATAGAACTTTAATATCTCCCACTGTCCCTAAATCCCTCTGTAAAATATAGCCATATAGATGGAAGAAAACAGAAAAGCAGGAAAGATAAAACCGGGCAAATGAAGTGTAAAACAAATACTGCCACCAAGTACAAAGAAAGGGCAGGGCTCATGTACTGTCATCATCATGAAAGAAAGTAATTTATTTGGAAAGCATACATTTTATTTTCCTTCCTAAAATGGTAAGCGTCCACGAGACATTACATGTGGTATCCTATACCTAAGAAGTGAAGCCCACTATAAAATAGGGTAAGAAGTGACAACTGCTCTAGTGACCAGTAATACGCTCAAGTGGAGTCTTTCTTACAACCAGGTATGCCTTACAAATCAAAGCTTTAAAACAAGCAGCTATGGTAATTGCTTTAGCTTTATCACCCTTGCAAGGTCCTGAAAAATAGATGAAGAAGTCTGAAATAATTTGTGGCTTTAACATAGAATTTATAGAAGTCATTCCTTAGCATTCTTACGAGCTGGACACTAAGAGAGAACCACAATTTTTTGATTGATAGTATCTATAGATTCTACTTTAGGAAGAAAATAATAGCTGTTTTGAACAGCTAACAGCTTTATCATGATAAAAAATCAGGAATGGAAGGTTGCAAGATAAAACTGAAAGCTTAGAAACTCTTGTGGTTGAAGAAATGGCCAAGACAAAAACAATCTTTCAGTATAAAATCTGAAGATCTAAACCATGCATGGTTCAAATTAAGGGACTTGAAGATCCCTCAAAAGCAGATTAAGATTCCACAGAGGATTAACTGGTCAAATTATCAGTCTCATCCTGATCAAGGCCTGAACAAAAGTATGGATTTCTGGGATCTTGGCAATTTTCTTGTGAAGCAAGATGGATAAAGCACAAATGTGACCTTTAAGAGAACTGGCAGATAAGCCTTTATCCAGATTGTTCTGTAGGAACTAAAGATCTTTATGATTTTAATAGGAATTCCAACGGTATCCTTATCTAGCACTCCAGGATAAAAAGGTTTTCCATGCCTTGTGATTATGCATTTCGGCTGATGGTGCCTTAATCATAGACATATTTAATCAACTTAAAACACTTTCTTAGTCTTTTGGTGCAATATGATTGGTCGATGCCGATGTCTCCTAAGCATGATTTCAGACAAAAACATAATTTATTTAAGAACTTACCTGATAAATTCATTTCTTTCATATTAGCAAGAGTCCATGAGCTAGTGACGTATGGGATATACATTCCTACCAGGAGGGGCAAAGTTTCCCAAACCTCAAAATGCCTATAAATACACCCCTCACCACACCCACAAATCAGTTTAACGAATAGCCAAGAAGTGGGGTGATAAGAAAAAAGTGCGAAAGCATAAAAAATAAGGAATTGGAATAATTGTGCTTTATACAAAAAAAATCATAACCACCACAAAAAAGTGTGGGCCTCATGGACTCTTGCTAATATGAAAGAAATGAATTTATCAGGTAAGTTCTTACATAAATTTTGTTTTCTTTCATGTAATTAGCAAGAGTCCATGAGCTAGTGACTGAAATTATAAGCAGAAGAATCAAACTGAAACAGCTGCCTAAAGTACTATTCTACCAAAAACTGCTTCTAAAGAAGAGAAAACATCAAAATGGTAGAATTAGTAAAAGTATGCAAAGAAGACCAAGTCATTGCTTTGCAAATTTGATCAACAGAAGCTTCATTCTTAAAAAGCCTAGGAAGTAGAAACTGACCTAGTAAAAAGAACCATAATCCTCTGAGACGGGGAATAATCTGACTCCAAATAAGCATAATGAATCAAAAGCTTAACCAAGATGGCAAAGAAATGGCAGAAGCCTTCTGACCTTCCTAAAACCAAAAAAAGATAACAAATAGACTAGAAGTCTGTCTGAAATCTGAGTAGCTTCAACATAATATTTCAAAACTCTTACCACATCCTAAAGAATGTAAGAATCTTACCAAAGAATTCTTAGGATTAGGACACAAGGAAAAGACAATAATTCCTCCACTAATGTTGTTAGAATTCACAATTTAGGTGAAAATTGAAATGAGGACAGCAAAAAAACACCTTATCCTGATGAAAAAAACAGAACAAGGAGATTCACAAGAAAGAACAGATAATTCAAAAACTGTTCTAGCTGAAGAGATGTCCAAAAAGAACAATACTTTCCATGAAAGTAATGAATGTCCAGAGCAAGCATATGCTCAAAATAGAAGAACCTGAAAAACCTTCAGAACCCAATTAAGACTCCAAGGAGGAGAAATTGGCTTAATGACAGGTTTGATACGAATCAAAACCTGAAAAAAGTGATAAAAATCAGGAAGTAACACTGCCTTATCCTGATAAAAAAATCAGAAAAGGATATTCACAAAAAAGAGCAGATAACTCAAAAACTCTTCTAGTAGAAGAAATATCCAAAAGGAACAATACTTTTCCAAGAAAGTAATTTAATGTTCAGAAAATGCATAGTTTCAAACGGAGGAGCCTGTAAAGCCCTCAGCACCAAATTGAGACTCCAAAGAGGAGAGATTGAATTAATGACAGGCGTCAAAGCCTGCACAACACAATGAATATCAGGATGATTAGCAATCTTTTCTGTAATAAAAAGAACAGAAAGAGTAGAGATTTGTCCTTAACAAAGAACTGAAGACAAAACCTTATCCAAACCAACCTGAAAAAATAATAAAATTCTATGAATTTTAAAAGAATGCCAAGAAAAGTAGGTCTTCCAGACTCAATATAAATCTTTCTAGAGACAGTTTTATGAGCCTGAAACATAGTATTAATCAATGAGTCAGAAAAACCTCTATGACTAAAAACCAAGCGTTCAATCTCCATCCCTTCAAATTTAATGATTTGAGATCCTGATGTAAAAAAATGGCCTTGAGAAAGAAAAGGTCTGGTTTAAACGGAGGTGTCCAATGTTGGCAACTGGCCACCCGAATGAGATTCGTATACCAAAACCTGAGAGGCCATGCTGGAACTACCAGCATAACAAACAAATACTCCATAAGAATTTTGGAAGAAGAACTAGAGGCGGAAAGAAATAGGCAAAAGATAATTCCAAAGAAATGTCAATGCATACACTACTTCCGCCTGAAGATTCCCGGACCTTAATAGGCCCCTGGGAAGTTCTTTATTCAGATGAGATGAAAAACATATCTGGGTAAGAGAGACCATTCTCCCGGAGGAAAATATGGATTAACAGAGATAATCCGCTTCCCAAATATCCATACCTGGGAAAAAACCCCACAGAATTTAGATAGGAGCTGGATTTAGCCCAAGCTAATATCCGAGACACTTCTGTCACAACCTAAGGACTGATAGTCCTACTCTGATGATTGACATACACCATAGTAGTGATATTGTTTGAAAAACATTAAACGTCTCTTCTTCAAAAAGAAACTAACTGAAAAATTCTGAGAAAACACGGAGTTCTAAAATATCAAATGGTAATCTAGCCTCCTGAGATTTCCAAACCCCTTGTGCTGACAGAGATCCTCAGACAGCCTCCCAACCAAAAAGACTCGCATCTGTAGAGATCATGGTCCAGGTTGAAAGAAACAAAGAAACCTGTAGAACTAAATTATGGTGATCTTAACCATCAAATCAAGAGATAAATATTAGGATTTGAAGATTTAAAATGTGAAATCCTAGAATCCCTGCACCATAATTCAGCATAAAAGACTGGAATGGTTCTTTCTATTGAAAATGAGCAAAGGGAATTAAATCCAATGCTGTGGCCATAAGACCTAAAACTTCTATGCATATATAGCAACTGAAGGAAATAATAGAGACTAAAGGTACCGACAAACGGAACACAATAAAATTGTCCCTTGTCTGAAAGAGACAAAGACAGTGACACAAACTATCTGGAAACCTAAAAAAGGTGACCCTTGTGTGAGGAATCAAGAGCTTTTGAAAAAAAGATCCTCTAACTATGTCCTGAAGAGCAAGTGAATCATATGAGATTCCGCATCCTCAGAAAATAATCTGAATGAAAACAGAAAAATGAAAATATGCATTTATTGTATCTAATGAACACAAATAATGCTATCACTGAAAACCTATTTCCTAAAAATGGAACTGGAAGAAATACCCCAGAAGATTCCAGGTCTGAGCAGCGCTTGAACCCCATGGGTGCCCAGCCATGCTTCAACAGTACCCAAAATATATAGGACCCAAACACACTTAAAGAGAGTGTTAGCCTTATTGGAATAAAATCAAAGAAATTTGGACTGAATAGAACCAAATAAATTTCAAAGAAGTCTTAACCTGCCCCTTGCCAGCCAAGCTGGAATACCGCACGTACATCGCAATATTAGGGAGCTGATTTTGAACTGAAACATTTCCAATTATAAACATGTTACTTGGGAAAGAATTCAGGAATTCGTTCCTTAATAAGAACAACCAAACTAGTATAAGCTTAAAGTTTTAGTCTTAGAACTCAATCTTGAAGCCCAGAGTAACAGTTAAGAATTGAATCCAATTATAAAACAAATAATTGATTATCTTAGAACAAAAGAAATATGGATTTTTTTTTTTTTTAAAAATCACAAAATTCTTCTAGCTAAAATAGCTAAAGACATAGATTAACCCTCATTTGCGAAAATATTCAATAAAATGAAGACACAAATGAAATTATTAGCATGATAGTCCAGATAAAGGAACAGTCAATACAGTGGACTTGCATAATCAATAAATGCAAAACAACAAGACAAATGCAACAGCACCTAGTCTAGTAAATTTTGTCCCTTAACAATGCTAAAATAAATCATAATCTGATACTTGATCTTAAAGTAAACAGAAAAAAATGAAGCAATTGCAACATTATCCAAATAAATCACAGGTCCAAGAAAAGTACCTGAAACTAAATAATTTTCCATAAATAAGATACAACCATCTAAAGGAAAATAAATACTATTTTGCTATAGAAACAATAGCATAATTAGTAGGAGTAGAGATAGCCCCAATAAATTGGAGAACCCTCCAAATTGAATTTAACTGCTGGCAAAGAATATAGTTTAAAACCTTTGAAGAAGGAATAAAAGAAAATGCTCAGCCTATTCCCTTCCCTAGTATGAGGAATTGGAAAGAAAACTTCTGAAGACACAGAAGAATAAATAAGCAGAAATAGTGTCAGCTAGTCTTAAAGAACTAGTTACCTTAATATCCAAAATAATCAACACCTTTTCAACAAAGAACAAATGTACTTTAATAAAAAAATAATAAAAAAGTAGATTTGCTAGTGTCAATATCTGATGAAGAAAATTCTGAAAAGAGAAAAAACATCATCAGAGAAGGATAAAACAGTATGTTGTTGGTCATTTGAAACTTCAATAATTAAAAAAAGAAGTGAAAAAGACCTAAAATTTTTTATTAGAAGGCACGAAGTCAGACAAAGCCTTTAAAATAGAATCAGAAAAATATTTCTTATAAATCTTCTAAATATTTTTTGAACATAAGATGTAAGAATGGCAATAAAGCATAAATACTAATGGATTCTGCATGAAAAAGTTTATCATAATAACTTATTACAAACCATAGCTAAAGATAAACATTTATAACATTTAAAATAAATGAACTTAGCTTTGGTAGAACTGAACTCAGTTAAGCGTTTTTCCAGAAGTATCTTCTGATCCAGGGTCAATCTGAGACATCTTGCAATATGTAATAGAAAAAACAACATATAAAGCAAAATTTATCAAATTCCTTAAATGACAGTTTCAGGAATGGGAAAAAAAATGCCAATGAACAAGCTTCTAGCAACCAGAAGAAATAAACAATGAGACTTAAATAATGTGGAGACAAAAATGACGCCCATATTTTTTAGCGCCAAAAAAGACGCCCACACTATTTGGCGCCTAAATGCTTTGGCGCCAAAAATGATGCCACATCCGGTAACGCCGACATCTTTGGTGCAAAAAAAGTCAAAAAAATGACACACATACAAACAACTTCCGGTGACAAGTATGACGCCGGAAATGACTAAGAATTTTTTTGCGCCAAAAAAGTCCGCGCCAAGAATGACGCAATAAAATGAAGCATTTTCAGCCCCCGCGAGCCTAACAGCCCACAGGAAAAAAAGTCAAATTTTAAAGGTAAGAAAAATTTAATATTCAAATGCATTATCCCAAATAATGAAACTGACTGTCTGAAATAAGGAACGTTGAACATCCTGAGTCAAGGCAAATAAATGTTTGAATACATATATTTAGAACTTTATATAAAAGTGCCCAACCATAGCTTAGAGTGTCACAGAAAATAAGACTTACTTACCCCAGGACACTCATCTACATGTAGTAGAAAGCCAAACCAGTACTGAAACGAGAATCAGTAGAGGTAATGGTATATATAAGAGTATATCGTCGATCTGAAAAGGGAGGTAAGAGATGAATCTCTACGACCGATAACAGAGAACCTATGAAATAGACCCCGTAGAAGGAGATCATTGAATTAAAATAGGCAATACTCTCTTCACATCCCTCTGACATTCACTGCACGCTGAGAGGAAAACCGGGCTCCAGCCTGCTGCGGAGCGCATATCAACGAAGAATCTAGCACAAACTTACTTTACCACCTCCACGGGAGGCAAAGTTTGTAAAACTGGGGGGGGGGGGCGTGTCCAAGCAGCGACTCAGAGCTGTCGCATTCTTCCTGGGCTCTGAAGGAAAATGCAATAAACTGCCGATTATTGTATTAAATTTACAGCAAATATCTATAATATGATTACCTTTGTGTTATCCTACATATTTTACAGCTAGATACAGAAGAAATTGCTGTATTGATGAGATCAGAGACGGAACTGGACAATAGAGGCCTGTAGTGGCGGCACATTTGCAGGCAACGTTCCCCCCCCGGACCTCCGGGGTACTTTGCTGGAACTGGCTGCACATACTACACTTGCTAGTGATAGAGGCTACTTGAGCTTATATTGACTTTCGGGAAAATACACAGGACTCATACTTGACATTATACCGCTAAACGGTGAGCAATAACAGGGATCTCGACAGATAACATGTGGGCCGACAACTTTTCTGGCGGGTCCGACCTCCATTTTCTTAAAATCGAGCATATGCTGCAAAATATGATGGACAAGGCGCCGACAGAACAAGATCTGCAGCTCCTGATAAACAGATTACCACCTGTTAAAATGATGGTAGCAGCACCGCTACACTTACCAGAACACAGATCGGTCCCGACCTTGCAGAGAGAGGATAGCGATCAAATAGGCACAGCGGCGAGCGGGAGAGCAAAACAGTTGGATCCTGACCACGCAACATCCCTCATATCGGCTACACTGGGTGACAGATCTGCAAAGAGGGCTCACTGTCCCCACCAAGTCCCAACAGATGGAAGGCGTATCAAAATTCTCCCTGGAACTGATTATTTGCTGAATCCGGGATCCCCGCCTGACAAGAAAATTAATCTATCTGAGGCACACTCCGTTACTGGTTCCAGCAGATTGCTTCTTGCAATACCGCTTACCTCAGACCCTACAGGACCAGTGGGGCCGAAGCTGTCGCTGCGGGGATTTGAGGGGGTCCCCCGGGCGGCAGAAGACCTCAACGCTTTACACACCGCGGACACCACTGTGATTGCAGATGGAGCTCCGGAATCCATGTTGTGGACTAGAGCTTTCAACTTACGACAATGTTCGCTGCGAACCTGGATCCGACTAGAGCCACCATACCTCAATCTAACTAAGTCACATCTTGAACGGGCGAGGACGCTTAAACAACCCTGCTCAGATACCCTCATGGAGATCGTGTCCCACAAGACTATACACCCATATATGGGGAGATCCCAACGAGGATTTTACCATAGCGCTCGATACCCGGGCACATCTGATATATATAACCGCCCAACTTGCCACTTTAAAATGAAAGATCGCTGGCCAAGAGGAACCCTGGTAATTTACTAGATGGACATATAAAGCGATCCCCTGTTGTGCGAATTTTGCAGTTGTTTTGTGTGTTTGAGCATTTTTCGGTTGTCTACCATGTGGGCTCTGTCTATAAAATGGCGCTGATCCCACCATTATTGCTGATATAATTACATAGCCACCGGGGTCACTAGTTTCGCATTATTGAATTAGTATTTACCTTAGGCTTTTAGAAGTTTTGTGTTTCTGCCCTCTGAGTTGTGCATCGATCAAGTGCATGCTGCTGACTGTGTTTAATCCTTCCCCAAGCTAGCATTACAAGAAGTAACTTAACTAAGTGCGGCTTATTATGTCCCACTCCTTAATTATTCACTGTCACATTGTCCAATATAAACCAATGTCTCCTTTAGGGGGGGCCCCTGGGGTAATCAATGTTATAATACACAATATGCAGGGTAGGTGCTGACAGGATCTTTGAGCTACTAACCCACGCTCTGTAACTGACATATGGCTGCCGTCCAGACCTGGCGGTCCACGGCCGGGGCTGCTGGGTGGACATAGGCAACTCAGGTACCTGAGATACACAAAGCCTTATATTTTATTTACAGAAGGAATCACGCAGTGCATTTGCTCTAATGCTGCAACTCTATCCCTACAAATGTTATGAATATGGAATTTATAAACAGGGTGACTGACATAACTGTAAAAGTTTGTTGTTTGTTTTCTAAGTATAAAATTACTACGGCATCACATGTATGGATCTCAAGCTCCCTTCCTGTATCAAGAGCCCATTTACTGATATTCTGTAATTTTAAGATACTCAGTGCACTAGTTCTAGCATTAGCGTCTAACAATATATCTGAATAGTTTTATGCTAACAGTGTTTAAATAGTTGGATGCAGTTTTTTTGTTTTATTCTATGCTTACTTTTCATCAATTCTTTGATACGTATAAATCCCCTGGATCTGACTCAGACTATGCCTTTAGATCCAAGAGTGATCTATTATCTTGCTATAAGGGGAAAAGAAAGGACTGTAGCTAACTGCAAACATATACGACCTAATATGATATGTATATTTGAAGATTTGCTCTATCTAAGTTATTGTTTTTTGTATATCTTTTGTCCTTAATAAAAATGTTTAAAAAAAAAAAAAAAAGTAATCAAATTTACACATATTCAGTCTGAAAATGTGATAAATTACAAACTATCACGTGGTCTTCACATAAATATACAAATGTTTACATGGTGCACAATACATGTTCAGATGTATCCATTATCTGTTGTTTTTTTTGCTACATTTCTTTACAAATAAAGATGAAAACGTGACCATAATGGACACGGATTGCTCCAAAAAAAAAAAAAAAGTTTGTAAAACTGATTTGTGGGTGTGGTGAGGGGTGTATTTATAGGCATTTTGAGGTTTGGGAAACTTTGCCCCTCCTGGTAGGAATGTATATCCCATACGTCACTAGCTCATGGACTCTTGCTAATTACATGAAAGAAATGTGTTATTGAACTATCAAACTGTTACAAATGAAACTAAAATAAGATTGTAAGAGCAATAGACTTAACCTTAAAGGGATAGTAAAGTCCAAATGAAACTTTCATGATTCAGATAGGGCATGCAATTTTAAACAACTTTCTAGTTGAATTTTATCATCAAATTTGCTTTGTTCTCTTGTTATTCTTAGTTGAAAGCTAAACCTAGGTCGACTCATATGCTAATTTCAAAGCCCTTGAAGGTAGCCTCTTATATGAATGCATTTGACAGTTTTTCACAGCTAGAGGGCGTTAGTTCATGTGTTTCAGATAGATAAAACTGTGCTCATGCATGTAAGTAAAGTTATTTAAGAGTCAGCACTAATTGCCTGAAATGCAAGTCTGTCAAAAGATCTTTGATAAGGAGGCAGTCAGCAGAAGCCTAGATACAAGGTAATTACAGAGGTAAAAAGTATATTTCTATATCAGTGTTGGTCATGCAACTGGGGAATGGTAAATAAAGGGATTATCTTTCTTTTTAAATAATAACTTTTTTGGTGTTTACTATCCCTTTAACATTAGAATCAAATATAACTAAATTAAATATAACATTCTTCAGACATCACTCAAATGATTGAATATGTTATAAATATTTTGCTTACCCACAAGCAACAGGTTATGAAAATAGTAATTAGATAATGCCAGTCCTGTCCAACACCAAATATAGTAAAAAAATATATTTACAAATCCTGTCTCCAAAAATTGATCACATCCCAATAAATATTGAAATCATGGACTTTCCTAGTTTTAAGTTGAAAATTCAAAAAACTTCTCTGTGCAATCATATAGCTACCTCTAGGTGATCTACAGACCCATTATATCACTTGCTACTTAAAAGTGAACACAACTTGATTATGTTTAAAGATGAAATGCCTTGCTAAATCTTAGCAGTCATCACCTGTATGAATATTTTTCTAGTGTTCCCTAATCCTCACACGGACCTCCCTTGCGGTGCAACCAACATATTGGTTACATTGTACACATTCAACCAAACATATCACAAAGGTGGTCCTACAATTGGAACAACTAGTTAAATCATAATCTCTTTGAGTGACCTTGGACTGGAATTAGGAAGCAACCTTAGAATGGCTACAAGCTATATATTTAGTAACAAACAAAAAATCTCAAAAAGAAACTGGATGCGCCTCCCTACAATATTCTGATCCCTGTGATATAGAGTGAACAAATGTAAGTACTATGTAAAATGTCCTTCAAAAGATATATATAACACAGGACCTCTGAGCCGTGAAGTTGTGGGACTCGCTGGTGATAAAATGAGTCTATTGCCTGTGGTAGCTATCTGAATGGCTTGTGAAAGTTCAGCAGGCCCAACTGGCACTTTCTAAGTGGTGTCTAATTTGTGAGTACATTGTGATTATTTTTCTCAAATTTTTTATCTAGTGATATTGCACCATTGCAGTGCCTTCTCTTTCCTTTCTAGTATATATTTAGTAAAATTACATTTAGGGGCCTATCTATCAAGCTCCGAATGTAGGCTCGCGAGAAACAGCAGTTATGAATTAGCGGTCACAAAGACCGCTGCTCCATAACCCTGTCCGCCTGCTCTGAGCAGGCGGACAGGAATCGCCGGAAATAAACCCGATCGAGTACGATCGGGTTGATTGACACCTTCCTGCTGGTGGCCGATTGGCCGCGATTCTGCAGGGGGCGGGTTTGCACCAGCAGCTCTTGTGAGCTGCTGGTGCAATGCTGAATACGGAGAGCGTATTGCTCTCCGCATTCAGCGAGGTCTTGCGGACCTGATCCGCACTGTCGGATCAGGTCCGCAAGACCTTTGTTAAATAGAGGCCTTATAGTGTACCTGAAATCAGAGCCATCTACTGGTCCCATGTGCTTGTTTCACTATATGGCAAGTTTTGCAACAATGATATACATTAGCAAGAGCACTAGATGGCAGCACTATTTCCTGTCATGTAGTGCTCCAGACATATGCACGCTACCTATCTAGATATCTTTTCATCAAAGAATAACATGAGAACGAAGCAAATTTGATAATAGAAGTAAATTGGAAACTTTTCTAAAATTGTATTCTCTTTCTAAATCAAGAAAGAAATATTTTGGGTTTCATGTCCCTTAAAGTCTGTCCTCAGCCTTTCGAATTAGTGTCTATTGATGATTTGACAAATATCAAGAAATCACGGACTATGAGTAGTGATAAAACAGGTTTGGTATTGTCAAATCTGGCTTGGTTAGTGGGAGGCTTCACTTTTTTAAGCAGCAATGTTCTGTCATGTGTACTCACAAAAACGCTTTACTGATCACCTTATTTGAGCACCCTCATTAGATAAGTTGAGATTTCAAGATCTCACTTTCTCATAAGAAATCACTGTCCAGCAAGCAATTGCGCTTTAATCTTATAAATTCTCCTTTAGCCACCACAAAACATTTATATTTGGGGGTGGCTACTTCTAGCATGCAAAATGGCATTAGACATAATTGGTTTTCTATATAGAAATGTTTTAAATCTCTGGAGGGTAATATCCCCCTCTAGAGTAGCATCCAAGTAAGGACTACTCATTTTGTTCAAATGGTGGGTTAATTCTAAGCCAACGTGATTGCTATTAAGATAAGTCACAAACTGAACAAAAGTTTATCAATAAATATTTTGAAGATCTTGGTGAAGCGTTTAAAGGGATTTCAATCTCCAAAGACATGGGGTAAAGCTCCCACCAACATATATATATATATAAAATAATAGTGCTTTATTTAAGAGTCTACTAATCCAGCGTTATTCTCTTTACGAATCCATGCTGTGGAGGTTATTTGTGGGATCACCATCCCAGACATATCCCCCACGCCACCGGCTAAAAGGAGGAGCCTATGGATATGGTGGCATTCACTTGCCCCTCTGCTGCTTTGGAGGAAGCCTGCTAGAGAAGAGCGTTCAGTCTGTTGAAGAACAAAGCCTTACAATACCTACTGAACAGTGCGGGAACCTAGATTGTAAGGGTGTTAAGAGAAAGAGTGCCCTACCTATGGTAAGTCAAGATGGAGAGAATCCACATTTAGTGGTATGTGATAGTTTTGTGACCTTCAAGAAGGGGTTATCTGTGTTTGTGTATATAAAGCAACTAAGCATTTTATACTCCTACTTTACGTACAGCTTATAAACTAACATATGTATTTAGACATTCCTCTCACACGTTGAGCCATTTCACAGGAGGAACTGTGTTCACCTTCTTGAGAAAAAGCAACCAAGTACAAGGACATTTGAATCAGATCTGCATACTAAGTCTTGCAAGGCCACGCTGGAGAAAAGTGAATAACTGAAGAATCCTGAGACCCGGCACAATTTCAGGGCAGCTTGTTATTTAAACAAGAGGCCATGAGATTTATCTCTTGTAAGCCCCAGAATCTACCAATCTGGTCGAAAATCTCCTGGCTCAGAGCTCATTCTCCGAGATGAAGGTACTGACTACTGAGAATTTCCACATCCCAATTGTTCACTCCCAGTATGTGAGAAGCTAAGCTCATACAATGATGAAATTCTTCCCATTTGATAATGCGGGACACTTCCGCAGTTCTGCTAGGTAATTGATGTAAAACCACTGCTGTGACACTGGAATTGGAGAAATGATTCCTGCCTGAGGTTGTGCCAACTATGAAGAGCCCTGAAGATTTTGCTTCAGGGCTCTTCATAGTTTTAGGATGTTTATTGGTTACTAACCTCCAGAAGAGGCCAAACATCTAGCATATTCTGAGATCCCCAGAAACTGCACTCCAAACTGTTAGGCTTGCATCTGTGGAGATCACTACCCATGCCAGTTAGATAACCGAGGCCCCCTGGACAAGGGATTGTCCATTTTTGGTTCACAATTTCGGTTGCCCTTGCTGATTGGTGGATAAATGCTGTCCAGGGTCTGAACCAAAAATTTGGTTGGCTCCTTAGCTTAGATGCATTCTTTTTCAAATAAAGATAGCAAGAGAACAAAAAAAATGGTTAATATGAGTAAATTAGAAAGTTGCTTAAAATTGCATGCACTATCTGAATCATGAAATATAAATTTTGGGTTTAGTATCCCTTTAATTGGATGCTTGTCTGTGGAAGGGGAGTCATCCACTTCCAAAGCAATTAAAACTTCCCATAATAGAGGATAATTATCCTCAAGTCTCAAAATAAAGGATACATCCTCTGCCAATTTTTCAGGATTGGGGTGCTGAATTTCTTGTAGATTTTTCTTCAGAAGAGGAATCTTTATATTCAAATGTATCTCTCTTCTTTGCAGAGTATTTAGACAGGTCGCTCTTAAGGGATGTCACTGATGGGCTGAATACCTGGTAAGGGGTAAAATTATGAGGGAATTGCAATTTTAGGGGGTTAGCAAAGTCCAAAGACGAGCTGCACCAGTTTGATCCATAGTAAATTATAGAGAATGCAGTAAGGATAAATGCTGCTTAACTGAGATAGCACAAAAAAAAAACACACACAAAAACCTAAACCCAAACGTGTACTATCACTTTAGACCACTGTTTTTCAAACCTGTCCTCAGGCCTCCCTAACAGACCATATTTTGAGGATATCGGAACTGGAGCACAGGTGAAAACATAATTTATGCTTACCTGATAAATTTATTTCTCTTGTAGTGTAGTCAGTCCACGGGTCATCCATTACTTATGGGATTATATCTCTCCCCAACAGGAAGTTGCAAGAGGATCACCCAAGCAGAGCTGCTATATAGCTCCTCCCCTCACATGTCATATCCAGTCATTCGACCGAAACAAGACGAGAAAGGAGAAACCATAGGGTGCAGTGGTGACTGGAGTTTAATTAAAATTTAGGTCTGCCTTAAAAAACAGGGCGGGCCGTGGACTGACTACACTACAAGAGAAATAAATTTATCAGGTAAGCATAAATTATGTTTTCTCTTGTTAAGTGTAGTCAGTCCACGGGTCATCCATTACTTATGGGATTCCAATACCAAAGCTAAAGTACACGGATGATGGGAGGAACAAGGCAGGAACTTTAAACGGAAGAAACCACTGCCTGAAGCACCTTTCTCCCAAAAATAGCCTCCGAAGAAGCAAAAGTGTCAAATTTTGAAAAAGTGTGAAGTGAAGACCAAGTTGCAGCCTTGCAAATCTGTTCAACAGAGGCCTCATTTTTAAAGGCCCAGGTGGAAGCCACAGCTCTAGTGGAATGAGCTGTAATTCTTTCAGGAGGCTGCTGTCCAGCAGTCTCATAGGCTAAACGTATTATGCTACGAAGCCAAAAGGAGAGAGAGGTACCCGAAGCCTTTTGACCTCTCCTCTGTCCCGAGTAAACGACAAACAGGGAAGAAGTTTGACGAAAATCTTTAGTTGCCTGTAAATAGAACTTCAGGGCACGGACTACGTCCAGATTATGCAAAAGTCGTTCCTTCTTTGAAGAAGGGTTAGGACATAATGATGGAACAACAATCTCTTGATTGATATTCCTGTTAGAAACCACCTTAGGTAAAAACACAGGTTTAGTACGCAGAACTACCTTGTCTGAATGGAAAATCAGATAAGGAGAATAACAGTGTAGGGCAGATAACTCAGAGACTCTTCGAGCCGAGGAAATAGCCATCAAAAACAGAACTTTCCAAGATAACAGCTTAATATCAATGGAATGGAGGGGTTCAAACGGAACACCTTGAAGAACTTTAAGAACTAAGTTTAAGCTCCAAGGCGGAGCAACAGTCTTAAACACAGGCTTAATCCTAGCCAAAGCCTGACAAAAAGCCTGAACGTCTGGAACATCTGCCAGACGTTTGTGTAACAGAAGAGACAGAGCAGAAATCTGTCCCTTTAATGAACTAGCAGATAAACCCTTTTCTAAACCCTCTTGTAGAAAGGACAAAATCCTAGGAATCCTAACTTTACTCCATGAGTAACTCTTGGATTCACACCAATATAAGTATTTACACCATATTTTATGGTAAATGTTTCTGGTAACAGGTTTCCGAGCCTGTATTAAGGTATCAATAACTGACTCCGAGAAGCCACGCTTTGATAGAATCAAGCGTTCAATCTCCATGCAGTCAGCCTCAGAGAAATTAGATCTGGATGGTTGAAAGGACCCTGAATTAGAAGGTCCTGTCTCAGAGGTAGAGACCATGGTGGACAGGACGACATGCCCACTAGATCTGCATACCAGGTCCTGCGTGGCCACGCACGTGCTATCAGAATTACTGATGCTCTCTCCTGTTTGATCTTGGCAATCAGCCGAGGAAGCAGCGGAAATGGTGGAAACACATAAGCCATGTTGAAACCCCAAGGGGCTGCTAGAGCATCTATCAGCGCCGCTCTCGGGTCCCTGGACCTGGATCCGTAGCAAGGAAGTTTGGCATTCTGTCGAGAAGCCATGAGATCCAGTTCCGGTTTGCCCCAACGATGAATTAGTTGAGCAAAGACCTCCGGATGAAGTTCCCACTCCCCCGGATGAAAAGTCTGACGACTTAGAAAGTCCGCCTCCCAGTTCTCCACACCTGGGATATAGATCGCCGACAGGTGGCAAGAGTTGGACTCTGCCCAGCGAATTATCTTTGATACTTCCAACATCGCTAGGGAACTCCTGGTTCCCCCTTGATGGTTGATGTAAGCCACAGTCGTGATATTGTCCGACTGAAATCTGATGAACCTCAGTGTTGCCAACTGAGGCCAAGCTAGAAGAGCATTGAATATCGCTCTTAATTCCAGAATATTTATTGGGAGGAGTTTCTCCTCCTGAGTCCACGATCCCTGAGCCTTCAGGGAGTTCCAGACTGCGCCCCAACCTAGAAGGCTGGCATCTGTTGTTACAATCGTCCAATCTGGCCTGCGAAAGGTCATCCCTTTGGACAGATGGAGTCGAGAAAGCCACCAGAGAAGAGAATCCCTGGTCTCTTGATCCAGATTTATTAGAGAGGACAAATCTGAGTAATCCCCATTCCACTGACTGAGCATGCATAATTGCAGCGGTCTGAGATGCAGGCGCGCAAATGGTACTATGTCCATTGCTGCTACCATTAAGCCGATTACTTCCATGCACTGGGCTACTGACAGGTGTGGAATGGAATGAAGGGCACGGCAAGCATTTAGAAGTTTTGATAACCTGGCCTCCGTCAGGTAAATTTTCATCTCTACAGAATCTATAAGAGTCCCTAAGAAGGGAACCCTTGTGAGTGGTAATAGAGAACTCTTTTCCACGTTCACCTTCCACCCATGCGACCTCAGAAATGCCAGAACTATCTCTGTATGAGACTTGTCAGTTTGAAAACTTGACGCTTGTATCAGAATGTCGTCTAGGTACGGAGCCACCGCTATGCCTCGCGGTCTTAGTACCGCCAGAAGTGAGCCCAGAACCTTTGTAAAGATTCTTGGGGCCGTAGCTAACCCGAAGGGAAGAGCTACAAACTGGTAATGCCTGTCTAGGAAGGCAAATCTTAGATACCGATAATGATCCTTGTGAATCGGTATCTGAAGGTAGGCATCCTTTAAGTCCACTGTGGTCATGTACTGACCCTCTTGGATCATGGGTAGGATGGTTCGAATAGTTTCCATTTTGAATGATGGAACTCTTAGGAACTTGTTTAGGATCTTTAAGTCCAAGATTGGTCTGAAGGTTCCCTCTTTCTTGGGAACCACAAACAGATTTGAATAAAATCCTTGCCCTTGTTCCGACCGCGGAACTGGGTGGATCACCCCCATTAATAAGAGGTCTTGTACACAGCATAGAAACGCCTCTTTCTTTATTTGGTTTGCTGATAACCTTGAAAGATGAAATCTCCCTTGTGGAGGAGAAGCTTTGAAGTCCAGAAGATATCCCTGAGATATGATCTCCAACGCCCAGGGATCCTGGACATCTCTTGCCCAAGCTTGGGCAAAGAGAGAAAGTCTGCCCCCCACTAGATCCGTTTCCGGACAGGGGGCCCTTACTTCATGCTGTCTTAGGGGCAGCAGCAGGTTTTCTGGCCTGCTTGCCCTTGTTCCAAGACTGGTTGCCTTTCCAACCCTGTCTGTAACGAGTAGCAGTCCCTTCCTGTTTTGGGGCGGAGGAAGTTGATGCTGCTCCTGCCTTGAAATTACGAAAGGCACGAAAATTAGACTGTTTGGCCTTTGATTTGGCCCTGTCCTGAGGAAGGGAGTGACCCTTACCTCCAGTAATGTCAGCAATAATTTCTTTCAAGCCGGGCCCGAATAAGGTTTGCCCTTTGAAAGGAATATTAAGCAATTTAGATTTAGAAGTTACATCTGCTGACCAGGATTTAAGCCATAGCGCTCTGCGCGCCTGGATGGCGAATCCGGAGTTCTTAGCCGTTAGTTTGGTTAAATGCACCACGGCATCCGAAACAAATGCATTAGCTAGCTTAAGGGCTTTAAGCTTGTTCATAATCTCATCCTTGTTGAAAAAACATTTTCTTAAGGTAACCTTCTAATTTTTTATCCATTGGATCTGAGAAAGCACAACTATCCTCCACCGGGATAGTGGTACGCTTGGCTAAAGTAGAAACTGCTCCCTCCACCTTAGGGACCGTCTGCCATAAGTCTCGTGTGGTGGCGTCTATTGGGAACATTTTTCTAAATATCGGAGGGGAAAAAGGCACACCGGGTCTATCCCACTCCTTGCTAATAATCTCTGTAAGCCTTTTAGGTATAGGAAAAACGTCAGTACACACCGGTACCGCATAGTATTTATCCAGCCTACATAATTTCTATGGGATTGCCACCGTGTCGCAATCATTCAGAGCCGCTAACACCTCCCCTAGCAATACACGGAGGTTCTCAAGCTTAAATTTAAAAACAGAATTTATGCTTACCTGATAAATTACTTTCTCCAACGGTGTGTCCGGTCCACGGCGTCATCCTTACTTGTGGGATATTCTCTTCCCCAACAGGAAATGGCAAAGAGTCCCAGCAAAGCTGGTCACATGATCCCTCCTAGGCTCCGCCCACCCCAGTCATTCGACCGACGGACAGGAGGAAATATATATAGGAGAAACCATATGATACCGTGGTGACTGTAGTTAGAGAAAATAATTCATCAGACCTGATTAAAAAACCAGGGCGGGCCGTGGACCGGACACACCGTTGGAGAAAGTAATTTATCAGGTAAGCATAAATTCTGTTTTCTCCAACATTGGTGTGTCCGGTCCACGGCGTCATCCTTACTTGTGGGAACCAATACCAAAGCTTTAGGACACGGATGAAGGAAGGGAGCAAATCAGGTCACCTAAATGGAAGGCACCATGGCTTGCAAAACCTTTCTCCCAAAAATAGCCTCCGAAGAAGCAAAAGTATCAAATTTGTAAAATTTGGCAAAAGTGTGCAGTGAAGACCAAGTCGCTGCCTTACATATCTGGTCAACAGAAGCCTCGTTCTTGAAGGCCCATGTGGAAGCCACAGCCCTAGTGGAGTGAGCTGTGATTCTTTCAGGAGGCTGCCGTCCGGCAGTCTCATAAGCCAATCGGATAATGCTTTTAAGCCAAAAGGAAAGAGAGGTAGAAGTCGCTTTTTGACCTCTCCTTTTACCAGAATAAACAACAAACAAGGAAGATGTTTGTCTGAAATCTTTAGTAGCCTCTAAATAGAATTTTAGAGCACGGACTACGTCCAAATTGTGTAACAAACGTTCCTTCTTTGAAACTGGATTCGGACACAAAGAAGGTACAACTATCTCCTGGTTAATATTTTTGTTGGAAACAACTTTCGGAAGAAAACCAGGCTTAGTACGCAAAACCACCTTATCTGCATGGAACACCAGATAGGGCGGAGAACACTGCAGAGCAGATAACTCTGAAACTCTTCTAGCAGAAGAAATTGCAACCAAAAACAAAACTTTCCAAGATAATAACTTAATATCTACGGAATGTAAGGGTTCAAACGGAACCCCTTGAAGAACTGAAAGAACTAGATTTAGACTCCAGGGAGGAGTCAAAGGTCTGTAAACAGGCTTGATCCTAACCAGAGCCTGAACAAATGCTTGAACATCTGGCACAGCTGCCAGTCTTTTGTGAAGTAAAACAGATAAAGCAGAGATCTGTCCCTTCAGAGAACTTGCAGATAATCTTTTCTCCAAACCTTCTTGTAGAAAGGATAGAATCTTAGGAATTTTTATCTTGTTCCATGGGAATCCTTTAGATTCACACCAAAAGATATATTTTTTCCATATTTTATGGTAAATTTTTCTAGTTACAGGCTTTCTAGCCTGAATCAGAGTATCTATTACAGAATCTGAAAACCCACGCTTTAATAAAATCAAGCGTTCAATCTCCAAGCCGTCAGTTGGAGGGAAACCAGATTCGGATGTTCGAATGGACCCTGAACAAGAAGGTCCTGTCTCAAAGGTAGCTTCCATGGTGGAGCCGATGACATATTCACCAGGTCTGCATACCAAGTCCTGCGTGGCCACGCAGGAGCTATCAAGATCACCGAGGCCCTCTCCTGATTGATCCTGGCTACCAGCCTGGGGATGAGAGGAAACGGTCGGAATACATAAGCTAGGTTGAAGGTCCAAGGTGCTACTAGTGCATCTACTAGGGTCGCCTTGGGATCCCTGGATCTGGACCCGTAGCAAGGAACCTTGAAGTTCTGACGAGACGCCATCAGATCCATGTCTGGAATGCCCCATAATTGAGTTATTTGGGCAAAGATTTCCGGATGGAGTTCCCACTCCCCCGGATGGAATGTCTGACGACTCAGAAAATCCGCTTCCCAATTTTCCACTCCTGGGATGTGGATCGCAGACAAGTGGCAGGAGTGATCCTCCGCCCATTGAATTATCTTGGTCACTTCTTTCATCGCCAGGGAAGTCCTTGTTCCCCCCTGATGATTGATATATGCAACGGTCGTCATGTTGTCTGACTGAAACCTTATGAATTTGGCCTTTGCTAGTTGAGGCCAAGCTCTGAGAGCATTGAATATCGCTCTCAGTTCCAGAATGTTTATCGGGAGAAGAGACTCTTCCCGAGACCATAGACCCTGAGCTTTCAGGGATTCCCAGACCGCGCCCCAGCCCACTAGGCTGGCGTCGGTCGTGACAATGACCCACTCTGGTCTGCGGAAGCTCATTCCCTGTGACAGATTGTCCAGGGTCAGCCACCAACGGAGTGAATCTCTGGTCTTTTGATCTACTTGAATCGTCGGAGACAAGTCTGTATAATCCCCATTCCACTGTCTGTGCATGCACAGTTGTAATGGTCTTAGATGAATTTGTGCAAAAGGAACTATGTCCATTGTTGCAACCATCAATCCTATTACTTCCATGCACTGCGCTATGGAAGGACGAGGAACAGAATGAAGTACTTGACAAGAGCTTAGAAGTTTTGATTTTCTGACCTCTGTCAGAAAAATCCTCATTTCTAAGGAATCTATTATTGTTCCCAAGAAGGGAACTCTTGTTGACGGGGACAGAGAACTTTTTTCTTTGTTCACCTTCCATCCGTGAGATCTGAGAAAGGCTAGGACGATGTCCGTATGAGCCTTTGCTTTTGACAGGGACGACGCTTGAATCAGGATGTCGTCCAAGTAAGGTACTACTGCAATGCCCCTTGGTCTTAGAACCGCTAGAAGGGACCCTAGTACCTTTGTGAAAATCCTTGGAGCAGTGGCTAATCCAAATGGAAGTGCCACAAACTGGTAATGCTTGTCCAGAAAAGCGAACCTTAGGAACTGATGATGTTCCTTGTGGATAGGAATATGTAGGTACGCATCCTTTAAATCCACGGTAGTCATAAATTGATTTTCCTGGATAGTAGGTAGGATCGTTCGAATAGTTTCCATTTTGAACGATGGTACCCTGAGAAATTTGTTTAGGATCTTTAGATCCAAAATTGGTCTGAATGTTCCCTCTTTTTTGGGAACTATGAACAGATTGGAATAAAATCCCATTCCTTGTTCTCTTATTGGAACTGGATGTATCACTCCCATCTTTAACAGGTCTTCTACACAATGTAAGAATGCCTGTCTCTTTATTTGGTTTGAAGATAATTGAGACCTGTGGAACCTTCCCCTTGGGGGTAGTTCCTTGAATTCCAGGAGATAACCTTGAGAAACTATTTCTAGCGCCCAAGGATCCTGAACATCTCTTGCCCAAGCCTGAGCAAAGAGAGAAAGTCTGCCCCCCACTAGATCCGGTCCCGGATCGGGGGCTATCCCTTCATGCTGTTTTGGTAGCAGTGGTAGGCTTCTTGGCCTGCTTACCCTTGTTCCAGCCTTGCATTGGTTTCCAGGCTGGTTTGGGTTGTGAAGTATTACCCTCTTGCTTAGAGGATACAGAATTAGAGACTGGTCCGTTTCTGCGAAAGGGACGAAAATTAGGCTTATTATTAGCCTTAAAAGACCTATCCTGTGGGAGGGCGTGGCCCTTTCCCCCAGTGATGTCTGAAATAATCTCTTTCAAATCAGGTCCAAATAATGTTTTACCTTTGAAAGGAATGTTAAGCAATTTTGTCTTGGAAGACACATCCGCTGACCAAGACTTTAGCCAAAGCACTCTGCGCGCCACAACAGCAAACCCTGAATTTTTCGCCGCTAATCTAGCTAATTGCAAAGCGGCATCTAAAACAAAAGAGTTAGCCAATTTAAGTGCTTGAACTCTGTCCATAACCTCCTCATACGAAGATTCTTTACTGAGCGATTTTTCTAGTTCCTCGAACCAGAAACACGCTGCCGTAGTGACAGGAACAATGCATGAAATTGGTTGTAAAAGGTAACCTTGCTGTACAAAAATCTTTTTAAGCAAACCCTCTAATTTCTTATCCATAGGATCTTTGAAAGCACAACTATCTTCGATAGGAATAGTAGTGCGTTTGTTTAGAGTAGAAACCGCCCCCTCGACCTTGGGGACTGTCTGCCATAAGTCCTTTCTGGGGTCGACTATAGGAAATAATTTCTTAAATATAGGGAGGGGAACAAAAGGTATGCCGGGCCTTTCCCACTCTTTATTTACTATGTCCGCCACCCGCTTGGGTATAGGAAAAGCGTCGGGGGGCACCGGAACCTCTAGGAACTTATCCATCTTACATAATTTCTCTGGAATGACCAAATTGTCACAATCATCCAGAGTAGATAACACCTCCTTAAGCAGTGCGCGGAGATGTTCTAATTTAAATTTAAATGTCACAACATCAGGTTCAGCTTGATGAGAAATTTTTCCTGAATCTGAAATTTCTCCATCAGACAAAACCTCCCTCATGGCCCCTTGAGATTGGTGTGAGGGTATGTCAGAACAGTTATCATCAGCGTCCTCTTGCTCTTCAGTGTTTAAAACAGAGCAATCGCGCTTTCTCTGATAAGTAGGCATTTTGGATAAAAGATTTGCTATGGAGTTATCCATTACAGCCGTTAATTGTTGCATGGTAATAAGTATTGGCGCACTAGATGTACTAGGGGCCTCCTGTGTGGGCATAACTGGTGTAGACACAGTAGGGGATGATGTAGTATCATGTTTACTCCCCTCATTTGAGGAATCATCTTGGGTAATATCATTATCTGTTGCATTACTGTCCTTACTTTGTTTGGACACTATGGCACAATTATCACATAAATTTAAATGGGGAGACACATTGGCTTTCATACATATAGAACATAGCTTATCTGATGGTACAGACATGTTAAACAGGCTTAAACTTGTCAACAAAGCACAAAAAACGTTTTAAAATAAAACCGTTACTGTCACTTTAAATTTCAAACTGAAAACACTTTATTACTGAATATGTGAAAAAGTATGAAGGAATTGTTCAAAATTCACCAAAATTTCACCACAGTGTCTTAAAGCATTAAAAGTATTGCACACAAAATTTCAGAGCTTTAACCCTTAAATTAACGGAACCGGAGCCGTTTTTACATTTAACCCCTATACAGTCCCAGAATGAGGCTCTGTCTATAACTAGAAAGGCCCCCATCTGAAAAAGGTGTCCAACACAGTGCCTGCCGTTTTTCTAAACGTTCCCCAAGATTATAATACCAATAATTAGTTAGAATCTGCATAATATGCCTAGTAAAGCAATTGTTTTAGCCCAGAAAAATGTCTACCAGTTTTTAAGCCCTTTTTGAAGCCCTTTATTCTTTTATATTTAACTAAGAAAATGGCTTACCGGTCCCCATGAGGGGAAATGACAGCCTTCCAGCATTACACAGTCTTGTTAGAAATATGGCTAGTCATACCTTAAGCAGAAAAGACTGCTAACTGTTTCCCCCAACTGAAGTTACTTCATCTCAACAGTCCTATGTGGAAACAGCAAACGATTTTAGTTACTGTCTGCTAAAATCATCTTCCTCTCACAAACAGAAATCTTCATCCTTTTCTGTTTCAGAGTAAATAGTACATACCAGCACTATTTTAAAATAACAAACACTTGATAGAAGAATAAAACTACATTTAAACACCAAAAAACTCTTAACCATCTCTGTGGAGATGTTGCCTGTGCAACGGCAAAGAGAATGACTGGGGTGGGCGGAGCCTAGGAGGGATCATGTGACCAGCTTTGCTGGGACTCTTTGCCATTTCCTGTTGGGGAAGAGAATATCCCACAAGTAAGGATGACGCCGTGGACTGGACACACCAATGTTGGAGAAATTTGAAATTTCAGAATCCGGTCTCCCCGGATCAGATCCGTCACCCACAGAATGAAGCTCTCCGTCCTCATGTTCTGCAAATTGTGACGCAGTATCGGACATGGCTCTCGTGTCATCGGAGCACTCTGTCCTAAACCCAGAACTATCGCGCTTGCCTCTTAACTCAGGCAAATTAGATAATACTTCTTTCATAACATTAGCCATATCATGCAAAGTGATTTGTAAGGGCCTTGATGTACTTGGCGCCACAATCTCACGCACCTCCTGAGCGGGAGGCGAAGGTACTGACACGTGAGGAGAGTTAGACGGCATAACTTCCCCCTCGATGTCTGGTGATAATTTCTTTACCGGTAAAGACTGACTTTTATTTAAAGTAACATCAATACAATTGGTACGCAAATTTCTATTGGGCTCCACATTGGCTTTTAAACATAATGAACAAGGAGATTCATCTGTATCAGACATGTTTAACAGACTAGCAATGAAGGCTAGCAAGCTTGGAAAAAAACTGTCAGTGAATTTACAAGCAATATGAAAAAACGCAGCAGCGCTTTTAAAAACACAAAAAAAAAAAAAACTGTCACAGTTGAAATAACAATGAACTAATTCAGTTATAGCCAACAATTTTAACAATAAATGTATGAATTTAGCAGAGGATTGCACCCACTAGCAAACGGATGATTAACCCCTCAATACCCACAACCGGATAATCAATTTTAGATTTAACGTTTTTCTCACAGTCAAACACACTGTCACAGGTCTCCTGTGACTGATTACCTCCCTCAAAATTGAATTTTGAAGACCCCTGAGCTCTCTGGAGACGTCCTGGATCAAGGAGGAAAAGGCAGGAAGACTGTGCTAGAATTTTATCTGCGCAACAAGGCGCTAAAAAAGGCCCCTCCCACTCATATTACAACAGTGGGAGACCTGTTACAACGGTTTCTATGCAGAAATAAACGTTAGCCATGTGGAAAAAAATCATGCCCAAAAAGATTTATCACCAAAGTACCTCACAAAACGAATAACATGCCAGTAAACGTTTTAAAAACAACTTTTCCAGTGTTATGTAAAGTTATCACTAAGCCTGCTACCAGTCGCTTCTACTGCAGTTAAGGCTTATACATTTATTTCAGTATTAACAGTATTTTCTCAGTCAAATTCTAGTCCCTAGAAAATAACTCAACTGCGCATACATTTAACAGCCTGATACCAGTCGCTACTACTGCATTAAAGGCTGTACTTACATCATATGGGTAACGGCAGTGTATTCTTAGTCAATTCCATTCCTAGAAAATATTATACTGCACATACCTCATTTGCGGAGGACCCCGCATGCTATTCCCCTTTCTGAAGTTACCCCTCCTCAGAATGCGCGAGAACAGCCAGTGGATCTTAGTTACGTCTGCTAAGATCATAGAAAACGCAGGCAGATCTTCTTCTTCTAAATACTGCCTGAGAGAAAAAACAGCACACTCCGGTGCCATTTTAAAATAACAAACTTTTGATTGAAGAATTAAGTAAAAAAACTCCTGTCTCCTCTCACAACCTCCTTTGTTGAGACTTGCAAGAGAATGACTGGATATGACATGTGAGGGGAGGAGCTATATAGCAGCTCTGCTTGGGTGATCCTCTTGCAACTTCCTGTTGGGGAGAGATATAATCCCATAAGTAATGGATGACCCGTGGACTGACTACACTTAACAAGAGAAATAATCAGTTGTTTAGTAAACTTTACCTTATTTTACCTGCTCTCATCCAAGGTAATCCCAAAAACCTAACCTTTTGGGAAGGCCTGAGGACAGGCTTGAAAACCAGTGGTTTAGGCGCTAAATAAAACCATTAGAATAGCCTTTTTATTATTACATTTTACCACAGCAAGAAAGGGGTTTTGCACAAGCTCTGATAAGCCTGAGTGCTGCATCCTCTACACTGGTCCTTCTCTCTGCACTGAAAAGATGGCCATCATACTGCAGTGAAGCGGAATAAAACTAAAACAGCACCAAAAAGTAAACCCAATGTTCCAGCTATCATGGAGAATCAGAAAATGTAATTCAAACTTTAATTTATTTCTGCAGGCACCAGGGAGCACAGAGATTTATCTTCTGTAATACCGATAGCAGTAAATTTAAAGTGACGGCAACAAATGTGTTTTAAAAAGTTAAAAAAGTGCCTAAAACTGCTGTAGAAGTTGTGTGGTGTGTACATGTTCATGCTAATAGCTGGTGGGCTATAAAGGTGCATAGTACCTACCTGTCAGCACTTTAGCCTCTAGTGCTTACCTCAGCTGCAGACAATTGCTTCCAGTAGACGTGCCTATCAAAGGCAGCACAAGCACAGTGCCAAGGATCTCACAAGGAGCATTCTACAACACGGGGATTGGCAGATAAATCTGCATTTCACCTGGGGAGGCTGCATATCACACAAGGAGCAGCACACTACAGCCACAGGACTAGCAGATAAATCTGCATTTCACCTGGGGAGGCTGCATATCAATCATAGAAAATAGCACAGCACTTACTGCCAGTATGCAGGTGCACGCTGTCAGGACCCTGCACAGATCCCAAATCAATGCAATATGTGAAAGACAGCAGCACCACAAGGTGTGTATCAATATCCTTTATTAGTGAGACATCACACGGAACGACGACGTTTCGGTCACAAACTGACCTTAATCATGTTATCATAACATGATTAAGGTCAGTTTGTGACCGAAACGTCGTCGTTCCGTGTGATGTCTCACTAATAAACGATATTGATACACACCTTGTGGTGCTGCTGTCTTTCACATATTGAGGCTCCATTTCACACAAGGAGCAGCACACTACATCCACAGGACTAGCAGATAAATCTGCCTTTCACCTGGTTGGCCTGTGACATAGCCATACTCGGAAAATATTTTCATGGCATGGATGAAAAACATGTCTTTTCCTGCCTTTGGCACTTTGAGGGGGAACTGGGTATCAGATTGGTCAGAAATCCCCTATCAATGACTTGAAGATAAGCACTTCAAAATACTTTGACTGAGGGATTCAGGAAGTGGGAGGGGTTAAAACTCTGGTAGGTATGTGAGGGTGTTTTTTCCTCTTCCTAGTGGACTGGAGTGTAATCCCACATGTAATGTCTTGTGGACTCTCACCATCTTATGAAAGAAAAGTAATTACATTTTCTTGCAAAAATATTAAATGCAATTATTAAAAAAATATTTAGCTAGAATTTACTGGACTACATTTGGTGGGTTAGTTTAGACATTACTTCATTGTCAATTTAAAGGGACACTGAACCCAAATTTTTTCTTTCGTGATTCAGATAGAGCATGACATTTTAAGCAACTTTCTAATTTACTCCTATTATCAAATTTTCTTCATTCTCTTGGTATCTTTTTTTGAAATGCAAGAATGTAAGTTTAGATGCTGGCCCATTTTTGGTGTACAACCAAGGTTGTCCTTGCTGATTGGTGGATAAATTAATCCACCAATAAAAAAGTGCTGTCCAGAGTTCTAAACAAAAAAAAAAAGCTTAGATGCCTTCTTTTTCAAATAAAGATAGCAAGAGAATGAAGAAAAATTGATAATAGGAGTAAAATTAGAAAGTTGCTTAAGATTGCATGCTCTATCTGAATCACAAAAGAAAAAATTTGGGTTCAGTGTCCCTTTAAAGTAGAGGGAAACAAAAAAAAACTTTAAAAATAATATGGCAACACAAATATAATGTATTAAAGGGCCATTATAGTAAAAATAAATAAATAATTAAATAATATGCTTTAATCTGTTAAGGAGCATGTTATTTTATGACACTAGACTACTGTATGTTTAACCCCAGCAAAGAGGTTAAACCCACAATAGAAATAGCGGTGACAATATAATAGCAAGTTAGCACTGAGCCGCTCATAATGCAAAACTCGTAATCTAGCCGTAAGTTAGTAACAGCATCTCAACCCAGGGGATTGATGGACAAGTCCACATTTCACCTGGGGACGGCTGTGGATCCACAAGGAGCAGCTCACTGTAGAGCACAGAATTGGTAGACAAGTCCACATTTGACCTGGGAGGCCTGTGACATTTCTTTACTGAGAAAAAGCTTTTCCCTGCCTGGCAGAAACTCCTTGACTGCTTCTCTGAATGGAATGTTACTGCAAGGAAGATTTGGGCCTCAGATCAGTTAGAGGATCCCCTCTGAAAAGATGAGTAGATCTGGCACTATACTTTCATCTCACTCCTCATCAAGGAGGCAAAACAAATGGATCATGGGAAGTGGGAGGGATTTAAAGCGCTAGTCTGTTGGGGTGTCTTTTGCCTCCTCCTAGTGGTTAAGAGGGGAATATTCCCAAAACTTGATGACTCGTGGACTCTCACTATCTGATTAAAGAAAAAAATATATATTTATTTTGGTAAACTAGAAACATACAAATGCTATTCTCCAATCACACAAATTTAGCCCTTTATGCCAGTAAGTGTTTGCAACATATTGAAGACCCTTGTGACATAGTAAACGATGTCAACAGTTAAAATAGAAAAAAATGAAACTAGAGACTACATCTGTTTAGATTTTAATCTAACTCATCTATTGAATTTATGCTGTTTTCAACATTATTAGCTAAGAGAATTCTGCCCTAAAGATATCAAAACTATTCATCTATCTCTTGAACACAGTGGAATACATTAAAAATAAACTATGTGCATGCAATACAAAATCAATTTAGTTTTTTCTCCTTTAAGCATCCTTCTAAGAAAATAAAGAAAACCCAGGAATTTGAGACACTCTTACATAATTGATTTTAGCAAAAAAATGAATAAACACTTTTGTACATAAATACTTACTTTAACAGAAGTTTAAACTGAAACAATATTTTAACTCACTGAGCTAAGATTTCTTTTTTCTTTTTAATACAAAATATTATTCCCAATCATAATTTTGTAATGATCATTAAAATATTATGACTGAGCCAGTTTAAATGCAATTGTGTCGGTTTTCATTTGAATCTCGGCTACATTAAAGGCAATGTGTCTGTACATGTTACAACTAGTAGTCAACGGAACTCCCAATTTGCTTTGCTTCTGCTCAATTTGAAGTTCTTCCCTGTACTTCTGTACACGTTCCTTTGTGTCAGATAAAGGACCTATTGTATTGCTGGTTTTCGTCTTCATAATACATCTTTGCTTCATTTCTTTTTCAACATCACTTGCTGCAGCTGATGCAGATCCCCTAAGGGCAAGCAACTCCTCTTCCATAGACTGTGCCAAGCTTTCAGTCAAGCAATACTTGCCCCCTACACTTATGGTATTTACCACACAGGTTGGAGGAAGAACACATTTCAGACTGTAAAGACACTGTAGTAAGCCGGGTTCAGTCCTGTAAGATTCAAAACATATACTGAATTCAATCTAACAAAATCAGTAAGACATTATACAGTAAATGTGTCATTAAGCCGACTTTAGTATATACAAGATAAAGCCATTATTTCAGCAGCAAATTAAACACGGTAACATAATTCTTTATTATATTATATTTCTAAATAGGGAAAGCATTTCAGAAGCTGATATAGTAGTTTACACGTCTAATGTTTATAGACACTGTTTTTGTTTTAGCAGTCCAGGCCAGCAAAACAATGTGCTAAACTGTTAACACTATTTCTCCTTTAAAATGTGTTACAAAATAAAAACAAATTAATCCTTTATTTATTTACTAATTAATGGCTTGTGCCGTTTAAAAAAAATAAAAAATATATATAATGTCATTTTATTGTATAAAATTAAATTCTGTGCCATCTAAAATTTAAGCTGATTTGGATGTTTTAAAAACATTTTACAGAAAGTCTGTACAAAAAATAAATTAGAAATAATCTGACCAGGAAGAGACACAAAAGAGTTTGCACTTGTACTTTAAACGGACATGAAAAAAAGTGCCAGCATAGCACTGAAACACAATCTGAAAAACAAAGTGCGCTATTTAAGGCGAAAAAGGCTACGTACGCTCAGATACTACCGGTGTAGTGCGGACCAGAGCATTTTTTTTTACATTTACAGCAACTTGTAACTTATTTCAAAGTGCTAATCAATAGTATATAGTGGCTGTAAATAGCAGATGCATTTGATATTATACCTGTAGAATATTGTAAGAGTTCCTTCACAGGGGGTTCCTGGGATCCAGATAAACAGAGTACCATGAAGACTCCCTGGTAAGCAACTAAAAAATAAATCAGGAAGTTGCTTGATAGGTTTTCCCTGCATTGGCCCCAGGAGCCAAGCTTTTACCGATACCAATGTGTAGTCTGGAGACCAGATACGAAAAGAGCGTTTCTCATATGCTGATAGAAGAGCCAAAACATTTTCCAAATTTACGTCACCTAAAATAGGCAAGATAATAACCAGATTTGCATTGCATCTAAGTAGTTAAGAGCATTTATATATACTAAATATCTTTTTAAGAAAAACAAATGGCAAAACTTTCATTAACCATACAAAAAGACACACACACTAATATATACACAGATGCAATAAAACAAAATAGCAAACAAGGCTTAAGTTTATATCTATATAGATATATATATATATATACACAGTATATACACACATGCACATATACACACACACACACACACACACAGGGATTATATATCTATATCTATCTATCTATCTATATATAATATACATCTTCCAGCTTAACCCACCAAATGCCGACAGCCTGGGTGCAAAGATATGGCAAAATACAGGAACAGACGTTTGCACTCAAAGGTCTTTTTTCAAACTTTTAATGTGGAACGTTTTCGGGGTATTATAACCCCATCATCAGCATACAACAGTGATAATAATAAAGCATTTTATAGTGTTTTACAAACAAAGTGTACCAATCACAAACCTCACATCTCCCCCAGCTTTCGCGGTAAAATTATCGGCAGTGGAACGCATAATGCGTTCCACCGTCATGGCTAATACCGGAAGTTTGAAACGTCACTTCCGGTTTATGCCCAAATTACGGATTTTATATACTCAAACAACAAATGTCAGAAAAAACCTGATTAGCTTCCAGGTTGTACACACATTGTGTTGGTGTAGAGTGATCAGTGCCTAAACAATTAGCATTATTAATACACTCGATTTCTCGTGTCAAACTGTGTGAGTGTACGTGTACATTGTTATAACAACCGTTGCCATAGAGACAATAATAAACAACGGCTCAAGTGCATACATACATTTAAAGTGAATAACACAGACCATATAGATGACTTATATATACTTAGAAATTTAAAACGGGATACAATAAATACATAATCCCTAAGGTTGAACATATAAAAAAAAAGGATTAAAATCAAAATCAAATTGGGTTACGCTGTTGTGCCACTGATAACACATCCCCAATATTTATAATGGATTGATCCAAACTTCATTACAGAATTACGTGTGATAAATATGAGCTGGGATAAGGCTGAACCAACTACAAACACTAAGATAAATGGGAGAACTGGTGGACCAGTGTAGCTGATCTGAACATATATATACAGTTCACATCTCTGTCTACCTTGAGACCAAATGTGATACCGCCGTCCGTCCATTATATCAATAGATAAATACATTGTATCCGAAGATAAATACTTTGTAAGATAGACAATAGATATATACAGTATCAATAGATAAATATATTCATAGACTCAACGATAGATAAGCCACCTAAAAAACCTACTAGACAGGTTATATCGATCAGTAAATATATTAGTTAGACCGAAGATAGAAATATTACCTATACAATACATCTAATAGGAGTTAGGTAGCTACCATACAGATATACACTGTGGGGTTCATTTGAGGACATATGTCAAAAACACATCAGGATCACATTCCTATGATAGATTATGTTAATCGCACTTAATACTTTATCAATTTATCAATTGATAAATATTTTTCAAACACAAAGATAGATTGTGAATTTGAGATAAAGACTACATGCAACAATTATTGTCATATATTCACACAGAGTTCCATATTGCCTAGACTATTAAGACTTAGGTGCAGATGTGAGTAACTAACACAGGTAGGCCAGGCTTCCACATTATGTATTGGAATCAAAAATGATCCCAACCCACAGTGCTGAGAGAACAATGCGGGGAACCCCCTACCAAAAGAGGGGACACCGCAAAATGCAACTCAGAGCCACCATGCCACCCTGGCAGTACCCCAAGTAGGTAGCACACTACAGTAGATTTTTAAAGTCTGGCATGGTATTCAGGCCACCAGGTATAATAGTCCCTAGGCGGAACATCCACTGTGCTTCACATTTCAGAAGCTGCTTGTTGCGGTCTCCGCCTCGTTCCAATGGAGGTATATGATCTATCAATATGTAGCGTATCGAGGAGACCGAATGTCCCTCATTCGCGCAATGTCGTGCCATTGGCTGCTCAGAAGTTCCTTCCTTAATGGCCGTCCTTATGGCATGTCGATGATTAGCCATCCTTTCACGTAATGTTCCTGACGTCTTGCCAACATAGAACCTCGAGCATGGGCAAAACAGAAGATACACTACGTGCGTCGTAGTGCATGTTATAGAGTGTCTAATCTTGAAAGACCGGTTAGTATGTGGATGGTGGAAAACCTTTGTGCCAATTAGGCCACTGCATGAAGTGCAACCTAAACATCGGTATGATCCCCTGATGTTTCTTTTAGTGCCGGTGTTATAACTTGCTTTAGGGTCTGTTCTCATTAATAGATCTTTGAGGTTAGTGCCTCTCTTGAAACCCACCATGGGACTTAAATTATTGGTGAACGTGAGCTTTGGGTCGGAAGACATAATAGGCCAATGTTGGCGTAGAATCCGGCAAGTGCCCTTCGTTGCATGAGTAAAGGTGGTGGACATAATCAATTTGTCCACAGTGTCCCGTTTAGGTTTTGGTTGTATCAGTTCCGCTTGTGTTATCAGTGGCACAACAGAGTAACCCAATTTGATTTTGATTTTAATCCTTTTTTTTGATATGTTCAACCTTAGGGATTATGTATTTATCGTATCCCGTTTTAAATTTCTTAGTATATATAAGTCATCTATATGGTCTGTGTTATTCACTTTAAATGTATGTATGCACTTGAGCCGTTGTTTATTATTGTCTCTATGGCAACAGTTGTTATAACAATGTACACGTACACTCACACAGTTTGACACGAGAAATCGAGTGTATTAATAATGCTAATTGTTTAGGCACTGATCACTCTACACCAACACAATGTGTGTACAACCTGGAAGCTAATCAGGTTTTTTCTGACATTTGTTGTTTGAGTATATAAAATCCGTAATTTGGGCATAAACCGGAAGTGACGTTTCAAACTTCCGGTATTAGCCATGACGGTGGAACGCATTATGCGTTCCACTGCTGATAATTTTACCGCGAAAGCTGGGGGAGATGTGAGGTTTGTGATTGGTACACTTTGTTTGTAAAACACTATAAAATGCTTTATTATTATCACTGTTGTATGCTGATGATGGGGTTATAATACCCCGAAAACGTTCCACATTAAAAGTTTGAAAAAAGACCTGTGAGTGCAAACATCTGTTCCTGTATTTTGCCATATCTTTGCACCCAGGCTGTCGGCATTTGGTGGGTTAAGCTGGAAGATGTATATTATTTTCGTATGACCAGACGACAACCCCCGCTTTTGACCTGTTGATCCTGCATCTCTAACCTCTTTTGTGATTACTATTGTTTGTGCCATTACTCTTCTCCATAAAACTCCAAAAGAATTTATCTTACAGCTAAGTGAACTGGGACTTTACCATCTCCTAACTACATTTTGGGATTATAACTGTTAGTGCCTCTTCTTGTCTTTGATTTTCAGCTACCTGTGTTGCCACTTTACCATTGTCTCTACCATTGCTTTTCAGTAACATTCCTCCACAGTAACACAATGTCACAACTGGTGCAGGATGGGAGATCCCCCTCTGAATTGGATATCCAAGTGGAAGACATGACTACTCAGGCCATGGCTGCACAGACAGGTACTGCTTCATATACTACAGATGATGCAAACCGGATCCTATTTGCACCCATCTCTAAATCAGTGGGTGAGACTCCTGTTAACTTGTATTATAGTTTGCTTAAACTAAAGAAAAGGGAAGTAGATCTAGCCCTACATGGGAGCTATTTATCCGATTATTACAGGATAGGCCATATACCTAGGGGTTTTAGAGTGCACAATATACCCACAATTGGAAGAGATAACCCTGAATTCAGAAAAAAATGGTGTTTCATATTGAACAAATGTTACCTTGACCTTATATTGCTAGTCATAGAGGAGGTTACCATTATTCTAGGTAAGGTAAGGGTAGAGATACAAACATTTGAATCAGTACACAATACCACTCTCATTAATGACTCTCAGGAGAATTGGTTACCTAAGCTAAAAACTCAAATAGACAAATATCAGAGTGATTTAATCATTTTCAAAAATAGAAAATTAGAGACAGTGAATAATGATTACATACAGGGCAAAGTCTATAAGTGGCTCACTACCACTACTAGCCAACAACCTAGGAGGAGACAAAGAAATAGGAGAGTACACTTTGATGCCATAGATACCAGTGGGGGGGATTCTACTGATACGGATAGGAACTCATCAGGTACACCTTTCACCCCTCCCAGTACATTTAGACAACGCAACCAATACCCTCAATATGAGCCAAGATCACAATCTACACCGACACATTTTTTAGGGGTGACTACACGATCACGGGGAGGGGGAGACACAACAGACCCCACATTAGGAGGGCGGGGCATCAGACACAGGCCCCCAAGACGTCCACGCCAGAGGACATAATTATCAACCTTAGTACACACACACTCACGGCGAGTGAGCGTGAAGTACTTAATAAAGGCCTTTCTTTTGTCCCAAGTGCACCCGTTTCTGATTTTGATTTGAAGTTTGATCTATATAAACTCAATAGATCCCTTAAAATTAAGGATTTTTTTCAGAATAAAGAAACTACTTGTACTAAAACTCAGGTTGAACTCAAATGTAAGTTACCAACTACTTTTGAGCCTGTTAATTGTAGCTCTATTACTAAACCTTTTCTAAGATTGGTCTCTCAAGACCTTGATACTGTGAAAACAGAAACACTGTGGAAACACAATCTATCTAGGGACGAACAGAGGGCTATTCAAACCCTTCAAGCTGACTCCTCCATTGTAATTAGGCCCGCCGATAAGGGCGGGGCCATAGTGTTACTTAACTACACTGATTATAGAAATGACATTTTGGACCAGCTGTCTGACGCAAATACATACAAATCATTAACCAATGATCCCACTAACATTTACAAATCACAATTAGATACCCTTCTAGCATTGGGATTTGAACAGGGTTTTCTATCAGAACATATTTTGGAATTTTGTACTACCAAATTTCCCAGAGTACCTATTCTGTACTCTATCCCCAAAATCCACAAAACCTTGGACCATCCACCGGGCCGTCCGATAGTTTCGGCACGTGAGTCATTAACTCAGCCTGTAGCCCAGTTTGTGGATGTGTTACTACAACCGGTGGTTAAGGGGATACGTTCCTATATCATGGACACCAATGATTTCATTAGGAAGATACGGTCTGTTGACATCCAGCATGACGATTTACTCGTGAGTCTGGATGTCAACAGTCTGTACACTATTATACCTCATCACGAGGGACTAAAGGCAGTACAAGAACACCTTATTGACAACCCTAGATATGATGGTCCCCCGATAGAATATCTATCTTCTTTGATTGAATATTGTTTATTTAAAAACTATTTCAGATTTGAAAAGAAATTCTATCTGCAGGTGGCCGGTACTGCCATGGGTTCCTCCATGGCCCCTGCCTACGCCAACATATATATGTCACAATTTGAGAACATGTATTTATGGTCTCATACTGACACATCTATTATCTGTTATTACAGATATATAGATGACATCTTTTTGGTATGGCGGGGGGGCATGGAGGGACTCCAGGCTTGGTACAATTTTTACAATAACTGTACAGATAATGTAAAGTTTAAAATGACGGTGGATGAACAATCCATCAATTTTTTGGATCTGACAGTCTTTAAAGACACAGATAAACTGGGGACCACGCTGTACCATAAGCCCACTGATCGTAATTCTTTACTTAGGGCAGACAGCTGTCATCCCCCTGCACTGTTGAAGGGTATTGTCAAATCACAATGTATAAGAACTATGAGAAATAATTCGAATACTGCAACAGGGGTCTCCCAACTGATTGGAGTGGGTGAGAGGTTCCGCTCGAGAGGGTACAAGGCATCTGTGATTCAAGAATCCGTGGAAGCTGTATCCACTTTGACACAAGCGGAACTGATACAACCAAAACCTAAACGGGACACTGTGGACAAATTGATTATGTCCACCACCTTTACTCCTGCAACGAAGGGCACTGGCCGGATTCTACGCCAACATTGGCCTATTATGTCTTCCGACCCAAAGCTCACGTTCACCAATAATTTAAGTCCCATGGTGGGTTTCAAGAGAGGCACTAACCTCAAAGATCTATTAATGAGAACAGACCCTAAAGCAAGTTATAACACCGGCACTAAAAGAAACATCAGGGGATCATACCGATGTTTAGGTTGCACTACATGCAGTGGCATAATTGGCACAAAGGTTTTCCACCATCCACATACTAACCGGTCTTTCAAGATTAGACACTCTATAACATGCACTACGACGCACGTAGTGTATCTTCTGTTTTGCCCATGCTCGAGGTTCTATGTTGGCAAGGAGATGGTAAAGTCCCAGTTCACTTAGCTGTAAGATAAATTCTTTTGGAGTTTTATGGAGAAGAGTAATGGCACAAACAATAGTAATCACAAAAGAGGTTAGAGATGCAGGATCAACAGGTCAAAAGCGGGGGTTGTCGTCTGGTCATACGAAAATAATACACATCTTCCAGCTTAACCCACCAAATGCCGACAGCCTGGGTGCAAAGATATGGCAAAATACAGGAACAGACGTTTGCACTCACAGGTCTTTTTTCAAACTTTTAATGTGGAACGTTTTCGGGGTATTATAACCCCATCATCAGCATACAACAGTGATAATAATAAAGCATTTTATAGTGTTTTACAAACAAAGTGTACCAATCACAAACCTCACATCTCCCCCAGCTTTCGCGGTAAAATTATCAGCAGTGGAACGCATAATGCGTTCCACCGTCATGGCTAATAACGGAAGTTTGAAACGTCACTTCCGGTTTATGCCCAAATTACGGATTTTATATACTCAAACAACAAATGTCAGAAAAAACCTGATTAGCTTCCAGGTTGTACACACATTGTGTTGGTGTAGAGTGATCAGTGCCTAAACAATTAGCATTATTAATACACTCGATTTCTCGTGTCAAACTGTGTGAGTGTACGTGTACATTGTTATAACAACTGTTGCCATAGAGACAATAATAAACAACGGCTCAAGTGCATACATACATTTAAAGTGAATAACACAGACCATATAGATGACTTATATATACTAAGAAATTTAAAACGGGATACGATAAATACATAATCCCTAAGGTTGAACATATCAAAAAAAAGGATTAAAATCAAAATCAAATTGGGTTACTCTGTTGTGCCACTGATAACACAAGCGGAACTGATACAACCAAAACCTAAACGGGACACTGTGGACAAATTGATTATGTCCACCACCTTTACTCATGCAACGAAGGGCACTTGCCGGATTCTACGCCAACATTGGCCTATTATGTCTTCCGACCCAAAGCTCACGTTCACCAATAATTTAAGTCCCATGGTGGGTTTCAAGAGAGGCACTAACCTCAAAGATCTATTAATGAGAACAGACCCTAAAGCAAGTTATAACACCGGCACTAAAAGAAACATCAGGGGATCATACCGATGTTTAGGTTGCACTACATGCAGTGGCCTAATTGGCACAAAGGTTTTCCACCATCCACATACTAACCGGTCTTTCAAGATTAGACACTCTATAACATGCACTACGACGCACGTAGTGTATCTTCTGTTTTGCCCATGCTCGAGGTTCTATGTTGGCAAGACGTCAGGAACATTACGTGAAAGGATGGCTAATCATCGACATGCCATAAGGACGGCCATTAAGGAAGGAACTTCTGAGCAGCCAGTGGCACGACATTGCACGAATGAGGGACATTCGGTCTCCTCGATACGCTACATATTGATAGATCATATACCTCCATTGGAACGAGGCGGAGACCGCAACAAGCAGCTTCTGAAATGTGAAGCACAGTGGATGTTCCGCCTAGGGACTATTATACCTGGTGGCCTGAATACCATGCCAGACTTTAAAAATCTACTGTAGTGTGCTACCTACTTGGGGTACTGCCAGGGTGGCATGGTGGCTCTGAGTTGCATTTTGCGGTGTCCCCTCTTTTGGTAGGGGGTTCCCCGCATTGTTCTCTCAGCACTGTGGGTTGGGATCATTTTTGATTCCAATACATAATGTGGAAGCCTGGCCTACCTGTGTTAGTTACTCACATCTGCACCTAAGTCTTAATAGTCTAGGCAATATGGAACTCTGTGTGAATATATGACAATAATTGTCGCATGTAGTCTTTATCTCAAATTCACAATCTATCTTTGTGTTTGAAAAATATTTATCAATTGATATCAAGTATTAAGTGCGATTAACATAATCTATCATAGGAATGTGATCCTGATGTGTTTTTGACATATGTCCTCAAATGAACCCCACAGTGTATATCTGTATGGTAGCTACCTAACTCCTATTAGATGTATAGTATAGGTAATATTTCTATCTTCGGTCTAACTAATATATTTACTGATCGATATAACCTGTCTAGTAGGTTTTTTAGGTGGCTTATCTATCGTTGAGTCTATGAATATATTTATCTATTGATACTGTATATATCTATCGTCTATCTTACAAAGTATTTATCTTCGGATACAATGTATTTATCTATTGATATAACGGACGGACGGCGGTATCACATTTGGTCTCAAGATAGACAGAGATGTGAACTGTATATATATGTTCAGATCAGCTACACTGGTCCACCAGTTCTCCCATTTATCTTAGTGTTTGTAGTTGGTCAGCCTTATCCCAGCTCATATTTATCACACGTAATTCTGTAATGAAGTTTGGATCAATCCATTATAAATATTGGGGATGTGTTATCAGTGGCACAACAGGGTAACCCAATTTGATTTTGATCCTTTTTTTTGATATGTTCAACCTTAGGGATTATGTATTTATTGTATCCCGTTTTAAATTTCTAAGTATATATAAGTCATCTATATGGTCTGTGTTATTCACTTTAAATGTATGTATGCACTTGAGCCGTTGTTTATTATTGTCTCTATGGCAACGGTTGTTATAACAATGTACACGTACACTCACACAGTTTGACACGAGAAATCGAGTGTATTAATAATGCTAATTGTTTAGGCACTGATCACTCTACACCAACACAATGTGTGTACAACCTGGAAGCTAATCAGGTTTTTTCTGACATTTGTTGTTTGAGTATATAAAATCCGTAATTTGGGCATAAACCGGAAGTGACGTTTCAAACTTCCGGTATTAGCCATGACGGTGGAACGCATTATGCGTTCCACTGCCGATAATTTTACCGCGAGAGCTGGGGGAGATGTGAGGTTTGTGATTGGTACACTTTGTTTGTAAAACACTATAAAATGCTTTATTATTATCACTGTTGTATGCTGATGATGGGGTTATAATACCCCGAAAACGTTCCACATTAAAAGTTTGAAAAAAGACCTGTGAGTGCAAACATCTGTTCCTGTATTTTGCCATATCTTTGCACCCAGGCTGTCGGCATTTGGTGGGTTAAGCTGGAAGATGTATATTATTTTCGTATGACCAGACGACAACCCCCGCTTTTGACCTGTTGATCCTGCATCTCTAACCTCTTTTGTGATTACTATTGTTTGTGCCATTACTCTTCTCCATAAAACTCCAAAAGAATTTATCTTACAGCTAAGTGAACTGGGACTTTACCATCTCCTAACTACATTTTGGGATTATAACTGTTAGTGCCTCTTCTTGTCTTTGATTTTCAGCTACCTGTGTTGCCACTTTACCATTGTCTCTACCATTGCTTTTCAGTAACATTCCTCCACAGTAACACAATGTCACAACTGGTGCAGGATGGGAGATCCCCCTCTGAATTGGATATCCAAGTGGAAGACATGACTACTCAGGCCATGGCTGCACAGACAGGTACTGCTTCATATACTACAGATGATGCAAACCGGATCCTATTTGCACCCATCTCTAAATCAGTGGGTGAGACTCCTGTTAACTTGTATTATAGTTTGCTTAAACTAAAGAAAAGGGAAGTAGATCTAGCCCTACATGGGAGCTATTTATCCGATTATTACAGGATAGGCCATATACCTAGGGGTTTTAGAGTGCACAATATACCCACAATTGGAAGAGATAACCCTGAATTCAGAAAAAAATGGTGTTTCATATTGAACAAATGTTACCTTGACCTTATATTGCTAGTCATAGAGGAGGTTACCATTATTCTAGGTAAGGTAAGGGTAGAGATACAAACATTTGAATCAGTACACAATACCACTCTCATTAATGACTCTCAGGAGAATTGGTTACCTAAGCTAAAAACTCAAATAGACAAATATCAGAGTGATTTAATCATTTTCAAAAATAGAAAATTAGAGACAGTGAATAATGATTACATACAGGGCAAAGTCTATAAGTGGCTCACTACCACTACTAGCCAACAACCTAGAAGGAGACAAAGAAATAGGAGAGTACACTTTGATGCCATAGATACCAGTGGGGGGGATTCTACTGATACGGATAGGAACTCATCAGGTACACCTTTCACCCCTCCCAGTACATTTAGACAACGCAACCAATACCCTCAATATGAGCCAAGATCACAATCTACACCGACACATTTTTTAGGGGTGACTACACGATCACGGGGAGGGGGAGACACAACAGACCCCACATTAGGAGGGCGGGGCATCAGACACAGGCCCCCAAGACGTCCACGCCAGAGGACATAATTATCAACCTTAGTACACACACACTCACGGCGAGTGAGCGTGAAGTACTTAATAAAGGCCTTTCTTTTGTCCCAAGTGCACCCGTTTCTGATTTTGATTTGAAGTTTGATCTATATAAACTCAATAGATCCCTTAAAATTAAGGAATTTTTTCAGAATAAAGAAACTACTTGTACTAAAACTCAGGTTGAACTCAAATGTAAGTTACCAACTACTTTTGAGCCTGTTAATTGTAGCTCTAGTACTAAACCTTTTCTAAGATTGGTCTCTCAAGACCTTGATACTGTGAAAACAGAAACACTGTGGAAACACAATCTATCTAGGGACGAACAGAGGGCTATTCAAACCCTTCAAGCTGACTCCTCCATTGTAATTAGGCCCGCCTATAAGGGCGGGGCCATAGTGTTACTTAACTACACTGATTATAGAAATGACATTTTGGACCAGCTGTCTGACGCAAATACATACAAATCATTAACCAATGATCCCACTAACATTTACAAATCACAATTAGATACCCTTCTAGCATTGGGATTTGAACAGGGTTTTCTATCAGAACATATTTTGGAATTTTGTACTACCAAATTTCCCAGAGTACCTATTCTGTACTCTATCCCCAAAATCCACAAAACCTTGGACCATCCACCGGGCCGTCCGATAGTTTCGGCACGTGAGTCATTAACTCAGCCTGTAGCCCAGTTTGTGGATGTGTTACTACAACCGGTGGTTAAGGGGATACGTTCCTATATCATGGACACCAATGATTTCATTAGGAAGATACGGTCTGTTGACATCCAGCATGACGATTTACTCGTGAGTCTGGATGTCAACAGTCTGTACACTATTATACCTCATCACGAGGGACTAAAGGCAGTACAAGAACACCTTATTGACAACCCTAGATATGATGGTCCCCCGATAGAATATCTATCTTCTTTGATTGAATATTGTTTATTTAAAAACTATTTCAGATTTGAAAAGAAATTCTATCTGCAGGTGGCCGGTACTGCCATGGGTTCCTCCATGGCCCCTGCCTACGCCAACATATATATGTCACAATTTGAGAACATGTATTTATGGTCTCATACTGACACATCTATTATCTGTTATTACAGATATATAGATGACATCTTTTTGGTATGGCGGGGGGGCATGGAGGGACTCCAGGCTTGGTACAATTTTTACAATAACTGTACAGATAATGTAAAGTTTAAAATGACGGTGGATGAACAATCCATCAATTTTTTGGATCTGACAGTCTTTAAAGACACAGATAAACTGGGGACCACGCTGTACCATAAGCCCACTGATCGTAATTCTTTACTTAGGGCAGACAGCTGTCATCCCCCTGCACTGTTGAAGGGTATTGTCAAATCACAATGTATAAGAACTATGAGAAATAATTCGAATACTGCAACAGGGGTCTCCCAACTGATTGGAGTGGGTGAGAGGTTCCGCTCGAGAGGGTACAAGGCATCTGTGATTCAAGAATCCGTGGAAGCTGTATCCACTTTGACACAAGCGGAACTGATACAACCAAAACCTAAACGGGACACTGTGGACAAATTGATTATGTCCACCACCTTTACTCCTGCAACGAAGGGCACTGGCCGGATTCTACGCCAACATTGGCCTATTATGTCTTCCGACCCAAAGCTCACGTTCACCAATAATTTAAGTCCCATGGTGGGTTTCAAGAGAGGCACTAACCTCAAAGATCTATTAATGAGAACAGACCCTAAAGCAAGTTATAACACCGGCACTAAAAGAAACATCAGGGGATCATACCGATGTTTAGGTTGCACTACATGCAGTGGCCTAATTGGCACAAAGGTTTTCCACCATCCACATACTAACCGGTCTTTCAAGATTAGACACTCTATAACATGCACTACGACGCACGTAGTGTATCTTCTGTTTTGCCCATGCTCGAGGTTCTATGTTGGCAAGGAGATGGTAAAGTCCCAGTTCACTTAGCTGTAAGATAAATTCTTTTGGAGTTTTATGGAGAAGAGTAATGGCACAAACAATAGTAATCACAAAAGAGGTTAGAGATGCAGGATCAACAGGTCAAAAGCGGGGGTTGTCGTCTGGTCATACGAAAATAATACACATCTTCCAGCTTAACCCACCAAATGCCGACAGCCTGGGTGCAAAGATATGGCAAAATACAGGAACAGACGTTTGCACTCACAGGTCTTTTTTCAAACTTTTAATGTGGAACGTTTTCGGGGTATTATAACCCCATCATCAGCATACAACAGTGATAATAATAGAGCATTTTATAGTGTTTTACAAACAAAGTGTACCAATCACAAACCTCACATCTCCCCCAGCTTTCGCGGTAAAATTATCAGCAGTGGAACGCATAATGCGTTCCACCGTCATGGCTAATACCGGAAGTTTGAAACGTCACTTCCGGTTTATGCCCAAATTACGGATTTTATATACTCAAACAACAAATGTCAGAAAAAACCTGATTAGCTTCCAGGTTGTACACACATTGTGTTGGTGTAGAGTGATCAGTGCCTAAACAATTAGCATTATTAATACACTCGATTTCTCGTGTCAAACTGTGTGAGTGTACGTGTACATTGTTATAACAACTGTTGCCATAGAGACAATAATAAACAACGGCTCAAGTGCATACATACATTTAAAGTGAATAACACAGACCATATAGATGACTTATATATACTAAGAAATTTAAAACGGGATACGATAAATACATAATCCCTAAGGTTGAACATATCAAAAAAAAGGATTAAAATCAAAATCAAATTGGGTTACTCTGTTGTGCCACTGATAACACAAGCGGAACTGATACAACCAAAACCTAAACGGGACACTGTGGACAAATTGATTATGTCCACCACCTTTACTCATGCAACGAAGGGCACTTGCCGGATTCTACGCCAACATTGGCCTATTATGTCTTCCGACCCAAAGCTCACGTTCACCAATAATTTAAGTCCCATGGTGGGTTTCAAGAGAGGCACTAACCTCAAAGATCTATTAATGAGAACAGACCCTAAAGCAAGTTATAACACCGGCACTAAAAGAAACATCAGGGGATCATACCGATGTTTAGGTTGCACTACATGCAGTGGCCTAATTGGCACAAAGGTTTTCCACCATCCACATACTAACCGGTCTTTCAAGATTAGACACTCTATAACATGCACTACGACGCACGTAGTGTATCTTCTGTTTTGCCCATGCTCGAGGTTCTATGTTGGCAAGACGTCAGGAACATTACGTGAAAGGATGGCTAATCATCGACATGCCATAAGGACGGCCATTAAGGAAGGAACTTCTGAGCAGCCAGTGGCACGACATTGCGCGAATGAGGGACATTCGGTCTCCTCGATACGCTACATATTGATAGATCATATACCTCCATTGGAACGAGGCGGAGACCGCAACAAGCAGCTTCTGAAATGTGAAGCACAGTGGATGTTCCGCCTAGGGACTATTATACCTGGTGGCCTGAATACCATGCCAGACTTTAAAAATCTACTGTAGTGTGCTACCTACTTGGGGTACTGCCAGGGTGGCATGGTGGCTCTGAGTTGCATTTTGCGGTGTCCCCTCTTTTGGTAGGGGGTTCCCCGCATTGTTCTCTCAGCACTGTGGGTTGGGATCATTTTTGATTCCAATACATAATGTGGAAGCCTGGCCTACCTGTGTTAGTTACTCACATCTGCACCTAAGTCTTAATAGTCTAGGCAATATGGAACTCTGTGTGAATATATGACAATAATTGTCGCATGTAGTCTTTATCTCAAATTCACAATCTATCTGTGTTTGAAAAATATTTATCAATTGATATCAAGTATTAAGTGCGATTAACATAATCTATCATAGGAATGTGATCCTGATGTGTTTTTGACATATGTCCTCAAATGAACCCCACAGTGTATATCTGTATGGTAGCTACCTAACTCCTATTAGATGTATAGTATAGGTAATATTTCTATCTTCGGTCTAACTAATATATTTACTGATCGATATAACCTGTCTAGTAGGTTTTTTAGGTGGCTTATCTATCGTTGAGTCTATGAATATATTTATCTATTGATACTGTATATATCTATCGTCTATCTTACAAAGTATTTATCTTCGGATACAATGTATTTATCTATTGATATAATGGACGGACGGCGGTATCACATTTGGTCTCAAGGTAGACAGAGATGTGAACTGTATATATATGTTCAGATCAGCTACACTGGTCCACCAGTTCTCCCATTTATCTTAGTGTTTGTAGTTGGTCAGCCTTATCCCAGCTCATATTTATCACACGTAATTCTGTAATGAAGTTTGGATCAATCCATTATAAATATTGGGGATGTGTTATCAGTGGCACAACAGGGTAACCCAATTTGATTTTGATCCTTTTTTTTGATATGTTCAACCTTAGGGATTATGTATTTATTGTATCCCGTTTTAAATTTCTAAGTATATATAAGTCATCTATATGGTCTGTGTTATTCACTTTAAATGTATGTATGCACTTGAGCCGTTGTTTATTATTGTCTCTATGGCAACGGTTGTTATAACAATGTACACGTACACTCACACAGTTTGACACGAGAAATCGAGTGTATTAATAATGCTAATTGTTTAGGCACTGATCACTCTACACCAACACAATGTGTGTACAACCTGGAAGCTAATCAGGTTTTTTCTGACATTTGTTGTTTGAGTATATAAAATCCGTAATTTGGGCATAAACCGGAAGTGACGTTTCAAACTTCCGGTATTAGCCATGACGGTGGAACGCATTATGCGTTCCACTGCCGATAATTTTACCGCGAGAGCTGGGGGAGATGTGAGGTTTGTGATTGGTACACTTTGTTTGTAAAACACTATAAAATGCTTTATTATTATCACTGTTGTATGCTGATGATGGGGTTATAATACCCCGAAAACGTTCCACATTAAAAGTTTGAAAAAAGACCTGTGAGTGCAAACGTCTGTTCCTCTCTCTCTCTCTCTCTCTCTCTCTCTCTCTCTCTATATATATATATATATATATACACACATACACACTATGTCACAAAAGTGAGTACACCCCTCACATCTCTGTAAATATTTTATTATATATTTTCATGCGACAACACTGAAGAAATGACACCTTGCTACAATGTAAAGTAGTGAGTGTACAGCCAGTATAACACTGTAAATTTCCGGTCCCCTTAAAATAAATCAACACACAGCCATTAATGTCCAAACTGTTGGCAACAAAAGTGAGTACACCCCTAAGTGGAAATGTCCAAATTGGGCCAAATGAGCCATTTTCCCTCCCCGGTGTCATGTGACTCAGTGTTAAAAGGTCTCAGGTGTGAATGGGGAGCAAGTGTGTTAAATTTGGTGTTATCGCTCTCACACTCTCTCAAACTGGTCACTGGAAGTTCAACATGGCACCTCATGGCAAAGAACCCTCTGAGGATATGAAAAAAATAATTTTTTCTCTACATAAAGATGGCCTAGGCTATAAGAAGAATGCCAAGACCCTGAAACTGAGCTGCAGCACGGTAGGCAAGACCATACAGCGGTTTCACAGGACAGGTTCCACTCAGAACAGGCCTCGCCATGGTCGACCAAAGAAGTTGAGTGCATGTGCCCAGCGTCATATCAAGAGGTTGTTTTTGGGAAATAGACGTATGAGTGCTGCCAGCATTGCTGCAGAGGTTGAAGGGGTGGGGGGTCAGCGTGTCAGTGCTCAGACCATATGCCGCACACTGCATCAAATTGGTCTGCATGGCTGTCATCCCAGAAGGAAGCCTCTTCTAAAGATGATGCACAAGAAAGCCTGCAAACAGTTTGCTGAAGACAAGCAGACTAAGGACATGGATTACTGGAACCATCTCCTGTGGTTCGAGGAGACCAAGATAAACTTATTTGGTTCAGATGGTGTCAAGCATGTGTGGTGGCAAACAGGTGAGGAGTACAAAGACAAGTGTGTCTTGCCTACAGTCAAGCAGGTTTGGGCCTGTATGAGTGCTGCCGGTACTGGGAAGCTACAGTTCATTGAAGGAACCATGAATGCCAACATGTACTGTGACATACTGAAGCAAAGCATGATCCCCTCCCTTTGGAGAGAGGGCCACTGGGCAGTATTCCAACATGATAATGACCCAAACAGACCTCCAAGACGACCACTGCCTTGCTAAAGGAGCTGAGGGTAAAGGTGATAAACTGGCCAAGCATGTCTCAAGACCTATCTGTGGGGCATACTCAAACAGAAGGTGGGAGAAGCGCAAGTTCTCTAACACCCACCAGCTTTGTGATGTCGTCATGGACGAGTGGAAGAGGACTCCATTGGCAACCTGTGAAGCTCTTGTGAACTTCATGCCCAAGAGGGTTAAGGCAGTGCTGGAAAATAATGGTGGACACACAAAATATTGACATTTTGGGCCCAATTTGTACATTTCCACTTAGGGGTGTACTTACTTTTGTTTCCAATGGTATAAACATTAATGGCTGTGTGTTGAGTTATTTTGAGAGGACAGCAAATTTACACTGTTATACGGGCTGTACACTCGCTACTTTACATTTTGTGAGATACTGTATATATATGCGTGTGTGTATGAGCAAATCATATATAAACATTACATTTTTTATTTTAGAGAAGGAAATAAGTTTACAAAATAAAACTTTTTGACAGTTATTTTTAACTGGTATAGAAACAGCTTTGTAAACCAGATGCATTAAATTATTCAGATGGAAGCTTATAAATTTACCTTGACAATGTTCAAATACATTTACTGTATGGTTTCCTTTTAAAACCTCTTCAAGGCGTAGAGAAATTCTCCCACACGGAACAGTCAGCTTCTCCCTTTTTAGTATAGAGTCAGGTTGATTTTCCCTTCTGGCATGTAGCAGCAGAACACAACTAGTGTTATTAAGTGCTAACAGAGGAGACAATTCTGTGACAGCAGTTACTGTGTGCTCCAAATCATTTTGATAGGATGAAGAGCAAGGTCTTTCTTTACTGTCCCTTGAAAGATTGTCCTTGTTATGGGAGTCAAGTCTTTGCTTTTTAGCCACAGGTTCTGTTTGGTAGGAAGCATTATAGTCAAAAAGGGACCTAATGGCCATATTTAGCACATTAGTTTGACACTTTGTAACTGGGGAGAGTGAAGTTATTTCTTCATCCATTAGAAGTGATAAGGCTACGTTGCTCAGTGATCTGTGAAAAATAACATAACACGATGCTGTAAACAAGCTTATGTTTTTCAGAAGGAAAGAATAAAGAAACAAGGCAATCTTAATCTCCTTTAAATCTTAACAATAATAATAAAAGAGAATAAGAAGTAATGATTATGAATGTGCAGAATAACCTTTAAAGAAAATCAACGTTGAAAAGAAACACTATGTAAAATAGAAATATATAAACAGTAAGGGTGATAGACTTACAGATTGTTAGGTTTTATGTGATAATCATTTATAAGTGGGTAATAAATAATACATAATGGTAATGACATTAGTGGCATCATTTTAAAGAGACATGAAAGTCAAAATGTCATTATTCAGAGAGAGCACGCCATTTTAAAGTGAAAGTAAATCCTAGCGTTGTACAAACGCTAGGATTGACTATTGAAACAAATAAAGGGGACTATCATTCATGAAGTATAAGATACTTCATGTAGAAACCTCCTTTAAACCGATCACTGTTCTCAGCTGCTACAGCAGCCCACGGCTTAGCCAATAGCCGTGCGGTAAATCTGGCTACCATGGGCGTCAAGCCGGATTTACCGCACGGCTATTGGCTAAGAGGTGATGAGCTTTCTACATGAAGTATTTTATACTTCATGAATGAAAGTCCCCTTTATTTGTTTCAATAGTTAATCCTAGCGTTTGTACAACTCTAGGATTGACTTTCACTTTAAGACTATTTTCAATTCAGTTCTATTATATGTACTTTGTTCTCTTGATATCCTTTAATGAAAAGCACATATAGATATCCTCAGCTGCACCAATGCACTACTGAGAGCTAGCTGGTGATTTGCGACACATATATCTCCTGCCATTGGTGTACCAAAGTGTGCAGCTAGCTCCCAGCTTTGCATTTCTCATCTGGAGCCTATCACCGAGATTACGAGTTTTGCGGTAACAGGGGTGCGGTGCCAACGAGCAGTTTCAGTTCACGCTCACCTACAAACAACGCTGGTATTACGGGTTTTTTTTCAACCCGGCGTTAGCCTCTAAAAAGTGAGTGGAGAGCAAAATTTAGCTCCACATCTCACCTCAATACCAGCGCTGCTTACGGTAGCGGTGAGCTGGCTAAACGTGCTTGTGCACGATTTCCCCATAAGAATCAATAGGGCAGAATCTGCTGAACAAAAAAACCTAACACCTGCAAAAAAGCAGCGTTCAGCTCCTAACGCAGCCCCATTGATTCCTATGGGGAAAGTAAATTTATGTCTACACCTAACACCCTAACATGAATCCCGAGTCTAAACACCCCTAATCTTACACTTATTAACCCCAAATCTGCCGCCCCCGACATCGCCGCCACCTGCATTATATTATTAACCCCTAATCTGCCGCTCCGGACACCGCCGCCACCGACATTATACTTATGAACCCCTAATCTGCTGCCCACATCGCCGAAACCTACATTATATTTATTAACCCCTAATCTGCCGCCCCAACGTCGCCGCCAAATACCTACATTTATTAACCCTTAATCTGCCACCCCCAACGTCGCCGCCACTATAATAAATATATTAACCCCTAAACCTAAGTCTAACCCTAACTCCCCTACCTTAAATATAATTTAAAATAATCTAAATAAAATTACTACAATTAAATTAATTATTCCTATTTAAAACTAAATACTTACCTGTAAAATAAACCCTAAGCTAGCTACAATATAACTAATAGTTACATTGTAGCTATTTTAGGATTTATTTTTATTTTACAGGCAACTTTATATTTATTTTAACTAGGTAGAATAGTTACTAAATTTACTAACTACCAAGATAAAATTAGTACAAATTTACCTGTAAAATAAACCCTAACCTAAGTTACAATTACATCTAACACTACACTATAATTAAATTAATTACCTAAACCAAATACAATTAAATACAATTAAATTAAATAAACTAAAGTACGAAACCCCCCCACTAAATTACAAAAAATAATAAAATAATTACAAGAATTTTAAACTAATTACACCTACTCTAATCCCCCTAATAAAATAAAAAAGCCCCCCAAAATAAAAAGCCCCCCAAAATAAAAAAAAAATCCCTACCCTATACTAAATTACAAATAGCCCTTAAAAGGGCTTTTTGCGGGGCATTGCCCCAAAGCAATCAGCTCTTTTACCTGTAAAAAAAAAATACAATACCCCCCCAACATTACAACCCACCACCCACACACCCAACCCTACTCTAAAACCCACCCAATCCCACCTTAAAGGGACAGTCTATACCAGAATTTTTATTGTTTTAAAAGATAGATAATACCTTTATTACCCATTCCCCAATTTTGCATAACCAACACAGTTATAATATACTTTTAACCTCTGTGATTATCTTGAATCTAAGCCTCTGCAAACTGCCCCTTTTTTCAGTTCTTTTGACAGACTTGCAGTCTAGCCAATCAGTGCCTGCTCCCAGATAACTTCTCGTGCACGAGCACAGTGTTATCTATATGAAATACGTGAACTAACACCCTCTAGTGGTGAAAAACTGTTAAAATGCAATCTGAAAGAGGTGGGCTTCAAGGTCTAAGAAATTAGCATATGAACCTCCTAGGTTAAGCTTTCAACTAAGAATACCAAGAGAACAAAGCAAAATTGGTGATAAAAGTAAATTGGAAAATTGTTTAAAATTACATGCTCTATCTGAATCCTGAAAGTTTATTTTGGCCTAGACTGTCCCTTTAATAAAACCTAACACTACCCCCTTGAAGATCACCCTACCTTGAGACGTCTTCACGCAACCGAGCAGAAGTGGTCCTCCAGAGGGGCAGAAGTCTTCATCCGATCCGGGCAGAAGAGGACCTCCAGACGGGCAGAAGTCTTCATCCAGGCGGCATCTTCTATCTTCATCCATCCGATTAGGAGCGGTTCCATCTTGAAGACATCCGACACGGAGCATCCATCCAGACCGACGACTACCCGACGAATGACGGTTCCTTTAAATGACGTCATCCAAGATGGCGTCCCTTGAATTCCGATTGGCTGATAGGATTCTATCAGCCAATCGGAATTAAGGTAGGAAAAATCCAATTGACTGATGCAATCAGCCAATAGGATTGAGCTTGCATTCTATTGGCTGATTGGAACAGTCAATAGAATGCAAGCTCAATCCTATTGGCTGATTGGATCAGCCAATAGGATTGAACTTCAATCCTATTGGCTGATTGCATCAGCCAATAGGATTTTTCCTACCTTAATTCCGATTGGCTGATAGAATACTATCAGCCAATCGGAATTCAAGGGCCGCCATCTTGGATGACGTCATTTAAAGGAACTGTCATTCGTCGGGTAGTCGTCGATCTGGATGGATGCTCCGCGTTGGATGTCTTCAAGATGGAGCTGCTCCTCGTCGGATGGATGAAGATGCCACCTGGATGAAGACTTCTGCCCGTCTGGAGGTCCTCTTCTGCCCGGATCGGATGAAGACTTCTGCCCCTCTGGAGGATCACTTCTGCCCGGTTTGGTGAAGACGTCTCAAGGTAGGGTGATCTTCCAGGGGTAGTGTTAGGTTTTATTAAGGGGGGATTGGGTGGGTTTTAGAGTAGGGTTAGGTGTGTGGGTGGTGGGTTGTAATGTTGGGGGGGGTAGTGTATTTTTTTTTACAGGTAAAAGAGCTGATTACTTTGGGGCAATGCCCCGCAAAAGGCCCTTTTAAGGGCTATTTGTAATTTAGTATAGGGTAGGGATTTTTTTTATTTTGGGGGGCTTTTTTATTTTATTAGGGGGATTAGATTAGGTGTATTTAGTTTTAAATTCTTGTAATTATTTTATTTTTTTCTGTAATTTAGTGTTTTTTTTTTCATACTTTAGTTTATTTAATTTAATTGTAGTTAATTTAGGAAATTATTTTAATTATAGTGTAGTGTTAGGTGTAATTGTAATTTAGGTTAGTATTTATTTTACAGGTAAATTTGTCTTTATTTTAACTAGGTAGTTATTAAATAGTTAATAACTATTTAATAACTATTGTACCTAGTTAAAATAAATACAAAGTTGCCTGTAAAATAAAAATAAACCCTAAGCTAGATACAATGTAACTATTAGTTATATTGTAGCTATCTTAAAGTTTATTTTATCGGTAAGTTTTTAGTTTTAAATAGGAATAATTCATTTAATTGTAGTAATTTTATTTTGTTTTATTTAAATTACATTGAAGTTAGGGGGGGTTAGGGGTTAATACATTTAATATAGTTGAGGCGACGTTGTGGGCGGCAGATTAGGGGTTAATAAATGTAGGTGTCGGCGATGTTAGGGACGGCAGATTAGGGGTTAATAAAATGTAACTAGTGTTTGCGAGGCGGGAGTGCGGCGGTTTAGGGGTTAATATATTTATTGAAGTGGCGGTGATGTCCGGTCAGCAGATTAGGGGTTTAAAACATTATTTAAGTGTTTGCGATGTGGGGGGGGGGGCTCGGTTTAGGGGTTAATAGGTAGTTTATGGGTGTTAGTGTACTTTTTATCACTTTAATTAAGAGTTTTATGTTACGGCGTTAGCCCATAAAACTCTTAACTACTAACTATTAAATGCGAAGGAATCTTGACAGGAGAGGGTCTACCACTCACTTTCTCCAAGAATCGTAATACCAGCGTTAGGCAAATCCCATTAAAAAGATAGGATACGCAATTGACGTAAGGGGATTTGCTGTATGCTCGAGTCGCGGAAAAAAAGTGAGCGGTGCACCTGTACCTGCCAGACTCGTAATACCAGCAGGCATTAAAAAGCAGCGTTGGGACCTCTCAATGCTGCTTTTTGAGGCTAACGCAAGACTCGTAATCTAGCCGTATGTGTTTAGTCCCTTTGCATGGACTATATGAAAGCAGTAGTGCAATAATAAAGGGCAACATTTAAGATGCAGCTTTTAAGCTTATTCAGCTCCAGGCCCAAATAAGGGACTTATCCAACTGGGGTGAGTGGCAGCGTTGGCTTGTGCAATGATAAATGAGTGCAGCGTAATTTTAATAACAAGGTTATTAACAAGGTATAGAAGAATTGCTGCTCTGTAGAGAGCAAGTACAATTTTATTATGAAGTGGAAATTGTTTTCATTAATTATTATCATTAATTTGAGTAGTCCTGGAAAATTCTGTAGCGCTGGGTACAAAGTTAGAGTTATATAATGAAAAAGAGATGTGGTAAGATACAAATACATAACAGGCTAAACAAAACTATTAAGTTCTAAAGAGCTTACAGTCTACAGGTTGAGGGTACAGACACTAGCGGCTAGATTTAGAGTTTTGTCGGTAACAACCCGCGTAGCTAACACTGGCTTTTTTTCTGGCCGCACCTTTAAAATAACTCTGGTATTGAGAGTCCACAGAATGGCTGCGTTAGGCTCCAAAAAAGGAGCGTAGAGCATATTTAACGCCACTGCAACTCTCGATACCAGAGTTGCTTACGGAAGCGGCCAGCTTCAAAAACGTGCTCGTGCACGATTCCCCCATAGGAAACAATGGGGCTGTTTGAGCTGAAAAAAAACCTAACACCTGCAAAAAAGCCGCGTTCAGCTCCTAACGCAGCCCCATTGTTGTCTATGGGGAAACACTTCCTACGTCTGCACCTAACACCCTAACATGTACCCCGAGTCTAAACACCCCTAACCTTACACTTATTAACCCCTATTCAGCCAATAGAATGCGAGCTCAATCTGATTGGCTGATCGGATCGGCCAATCGGATTGAACTTGATTCTGATTGGCTGATTCCATCAGCCAATCAGAATTTTCCTACCTTAATTCCGATTGGCTGATAGAATCCTATCAGCCAATCGGAATTCGAGGGACGCCATCTTGGATGACGTCTCTTAAAGGAGCCTTCATTCGTCGGTAGTCCGTCGGGCCAGCAGGATGTTCCGCGTCGGAGGTCTGCAAGATGGATCCGGAAGAAAAAAGATTGAAGATGCCGTTGATAGAAGACTTCAGCCGGATCATGGACCTCTTCAGCTCCCGCTTGGATGATGACTTTAGCCGGATCATGGACCTCTTCAGCTCCCGCTTGGATGATGACTTCATCCGGATCATGGACCTCTTCAGCCCCCTGCTTGGGCTTGGATCAGGACATCGGAGGAGCTCTTCTGGATCGATCGGTGAACCTGGTATGGTGAAGATAAGGTAGGAAGATCTTCAGGGGCTTAGTGTTAGGTTTATTTAAGGGGGGTTTGGGTTAGATTAGGGGTATGTGGGTGGTGGGTTGTAATGTTGGGGGGGGGGGGTATTGTATGTGTTTTTTTTACAGGCAAAAGAGCTGAATTCTTTGGGGCATGCCCCGCAAAGGGCCCTGTTCAGGGCTGGTAAGGTAAAAGAGCTTTGAACTTTAGTAATTTAGAATAGGGTAGGGCATTTTTTTATTTTGGGGGTCTTTGTTATTTTATTAGGGGGCTTAGAGTAGGTGTAATTAGTTTAAAATTGTTGTAATATTTTTCTGATGTTTGTAAATATTTTTTTATTTTTTGTAACTTAGTTCTTTTTTATTTTTTGTACTTTAGTTAGTTTATTTCATTGTATTTATTTGTAGATATTGTATTTAATTAATGTATTGATAGTGTAGTGTTAGGTTTAATTGTAGGTAATTGTAGGTATTTTATTTAATTAATTTATTGATAGTGTAGTGTTAGGTTTAATTGTAACTTAGGTTAGGATTTATTTTACAGGTAATTTTGTAATTGTTTTAACTATTTTAGCTATTGTACCTGGTTAAAATAAATACAAAGTTACCTGTAAAATAAATATAAATCCTAAAATAGCTATAATATAAATATAATTTATATTGTAGCTATATTAGGATTTATTTTACAGGTAAGTATTTAGCTTTAAATTGGAATAATGTATTTAATAAGAGTTAATTTATTTCGTTAGATTTAAATTATATTTAACTTAGGGGGGTGTTAGTGTAAGGGTTAGACTTAGCTTTAGGGGCTAATAAATTTATTAGAATAGCGGTGAGATCCAGTCGGCAGATTAGGGGTTAATGTTTGAAGTTAGGTGTCGGCGATGTTAGGGAGGGCAGATTAGGGGTTAATACTATTTATTATAGGGTTAGTGAGGCGGATTAGGGGTTAATAATTTTATTATAATAGCGGTGCGGTCCGGTCGGCAGATTAGGGGTTAATAAGTGTAGGCAGGTGGAGGCGACGTTGTGGGGGGCAGATTAGGAGTTAATAAATATAATATAGGGGTCGGCGGTGTTAGGGGCAGCAGATTAGGGGTACATAAGGATAACATAAGTAGCGGCGCTTTGCGGTCGGCAGATTAGTGGTTAATAAGTGTAGGCAGGTGGAGGTGACGTTGTGGGGGGCAGGTTAGGGGTTAATAAATATAATACAGGGGTCGGCGGTGTTAGGGGCAGCAGATTAGGGGTACATAAGTATAACGTAGGTGGCGGTCGGCAGATTAGGGGTTAAAAAAATTTAATCGAGTGGCGGCGATGTGGGGGGACCTCGGTTTAGGGGTACATAGGTAGTTTATGGGTGTTAGTGTACTTTAGAGCACAGTAGTTAAGAGCTTTATAAACCGGCGTTAGCCCAGAAAGCTCTTAACTACTGACTTTTTTCTGCGGCTGGAGTTTTGTCGTTAGATTTCTAACGCTCACTTCAGACACGACTCTAAATACCGGAGTTAGAAAGATCCCATTGAAAAGATAGGATACGCAATTGACGTAAGGGGATCTGCGGTATGGAAAAGTTGCGGCTGAAAAGTGAGCGTTAGACCCTTTCCTGACTGACTCCAAATACCGGCGGTAGCCTAAAACCAGCTTTAGGAGCCTCTAACGCTGGTTTTCACGGCTACCGCCAAACTCCAAATCTAGGCCTAAGTTTGGGTAGCTTTTTACATGGATTGTATTTATAGTAGTGAGTCAAATAAGTTAAAGATTTATTTTGATTAGGATGAGAAACAGAGGAGAGATGGTAAGCTTCTCTGAATAGATGGTTTTTAAAGAGCACCTCCACATCCATTTAGGAGTAGGTTTCAATAGTCAAAACATGACAAAATAAAGAAATGGAATAGTATTTTTGTAGTTTCTTGAGTTAGGAAAGATTGAATTCTGGAAATGTTGCATTGGTGAGCACTTTAATATGTGGATTGATTGTGACTTGAGTCAAGTATTGTCCATATTTTACCTCATCAGAGACCAGAGTAAATAAATACAATATATAAATGAAAAAGATCATTCACCGCAGAAACATTTTGCCTGAAAATGGCATTTTCGGTTATTTCTTTTTTCGTTTAGTTTGCCTGTTATTTTCGGTAACATTATTGTGTAGCGTATTTCAAATTTGATGCTAGCCTAGATCTGCTGGTTGAGTTCATTATTTGACTTACTGTTTTGCATATAAAAATAGTTTTCTAGGACTACACTTATTTGGATAATTGTTAAAAAAAATAAAAAATAAATTAAATCTGATTCTGTTACACAGAACTAAATATATACCTATATTTGAAATTCCTAAAATCTAAATATATAGCGGTTTTGAGTATTTCCACAATCTCAGGTCAGGAATTTATAGACCCTGCTCTTTGAACCCCAAGGGGCCGATTTATCAATGTCTGGCGGACATGATACGCTGTAGCATATCATGTCCGCCAGACATCGCTGAATGCCGACAGCGTATGCACAACATTGCACAAGCATTTCTGGTGAACTGCTTGTGCAATGCTGCCCCCTGCAGATTTGCGGCCAATCGGCCGCTAGCATGGGGTGTCAATAAACCTGATCGTATGCAATCGGGCGAATTTATGTCCGGAACCTCAGAGGCAGCAGACGAGTTAAGACCGCTGCTTCTTAACTCCTGGCTCGCGCGGAAACAGGAGTATACAGGAGTATGCAGGGCCATTCGGCCCCCAAGAGCGGGTTCTTTTTCATTTATATGTGAAAAGCATTATTGATGGCAAATGACCATAGAACAAGCAAACGTTATTGAGCTGGTGTTCATTCCGGAGAGAAAGCTTTTCTTTCTGGGCCTGATATTCAAAACCCCGCTGCTCAGGTGAATGGGGCAGATCTTGAAGGACATAAATTTCCTGAACTGACTTGTGGCATCCTATGAGAGTACATTTAACATCACTGAGCTCTTCAGTACTGCTAATGTTTGCCTATAAATATTTCATTGCTATGTGCTAGATTTTATGCACCTCTTAAACAAAGGGTGTGACTAAAACACCTAAACCAGGACTCGAAAAACCCAGGAGCCACTGGCTCCTAGAATTTTACACCTGGCTCCTAACTTTTTGGGTTATTCTCCATATATCTATATAGCAATACAACTGCCTGGCTCCTAAAATTTCTTACTGGCTCCTAAATTTTAAACAGATTTGTCGACCCCTAACCTAAACACAATTTTTAGTAGGGGTGACCATATAGGGGCATATGTATCAAGGTCTGGCGGACCTGATCCGACACTGCGGGCAACGCCGCCCCCTGAAGACTCGGGGCCATTAGGCCGCCAGCAGGGGGGTGTCAATCAACCCGATCGTACTCGATCGGGTTGTATTGTGGCGATTCCTGTCCGCCTGCTCAGAGCAGACGGACAGGATATGGAGCAGCGGTCTTTGTGACCGCTGCTTCATAACTGCTGTTTCTGGTGAGCCTGCAGGCCCGCCAGAAACACGGAGCATCAAGCTCCATTCCCCATAGTGTTTGTTTTTTAGTCTTTTGTGTCCTAGAATTCTTACATTCCTTCATTTAAAGAAACAAAAACAAAAAAACATTAAAATATATAATTATTAATGAGAATAGCCAACTGAAAATTACTGTAATATTTGTAACTATATATTTTAAATCCTTTAAATAAAATATATACATATAACATAAATAACATTTCTTATTCTAAATAGTGGCAGTAATTATCTTATTTCTATTACTACTTTCTATTTCACAGAGATATCTACTGCCCAGTAGAATTATAATAAATGGTGAATAGAACAATATAAGTTTTAGAAGTATAAGCAAACATTGTATGTGCTTGTAAGGGTGCAATTTCATATAAATATAATTGACCCTTAAACAAAAAGTAAAAATGGAAAAAAAAAACTATTTTAGAAGCACAGGAGTCAAGCAGTCCTTTATCTGACCAGCAGTAGATTATTTATAAAAAAAAACGTAGAAAAGAATGGAAGCATCTGGACACATTATAAAGGAAATATCTACTTTTTATTCAGCAAGCAATGCCAATGAAGCTTAGTCTCAATTCTATTATACTTATTGACTGAGGTCAAGGATGGCACATGAATAAAATAGTACCGAACTACACTTGCTTGCTGTTTCAAATGAACATACTTCAGACTGAAAAATAAATACACTTAACTGATAACATTTTTTGTTTGAGATCTCCTTCAGACTGAGTAGGGGAAATACATTGCATTAATATTTATATTGGGCTAGATTACGTGTGGAACGCAAATTAAAGCACCCGCTTGATAGTTATATGCACTAGAAGTAAGATTTTTACGCTTGTCGGTTTGCGCTCATATTACGAGTTGAAAGTAACTTGTAATACGAGCAGAAAGCCTGATGAGCGCAAACCCTCGCAATATACCCCTTATCGCTCTGGCGCAAACGTTTGCACTCCACTCGTAATCTAGGCCATTATGAGTTTGAAGAGTGCAGTGCTCTGATTCACAATACTTTCGTAGCTTCAGTATACCATCGCAATAAGAAATGAAAAGTATTTATTAATTAATTTATTTATAACAAATACATTGATAAAAAAAATCAAGGAGTTTTAAGAGATATATTTACATTTATAAAGTAAAAATCAATGAGAAATAACTTGATATAAGTTAATTAAATATATGGATAAACATATATGCCAACTGAGCCTCAATTAATAAGGACAAAGTTAGAAAATACCAGAAATCCTATTACAAATAATTCTGACTGGCCTTTGATCAAACTCCAGAAGTCAATCAAAATTCTGAAAACGACATAGTTGTAGCTGAAGATTGATTGTAACAGCTATTACTTTCTATTACAGTTGCAGAAGTCATTTTTCACCTGAATCTCAATCCTTTAGCTATTTATCGCCAGCTGTCAGTTTGGTACCACTACTCATTTTTAAACAGTGACGTTTAAAAGCTGCATTAAAGCTTTTAATACTACCTTAAAAGTAAAATAATATAATTTTTAATTACACATGTTTTTGGTCATTACAACAGGTAATTTTTTAAGTGCAAAAAATGTATATTTTTTTTTTAACATTTAAGTTTACAATGTTTTTCAAAGTATCCTAGCATCTTTTAGTAATAGTAAATGTCTTGGTAACACATACAGTACCCTCCAAGGTGATGCTGTAGTTTTTTCATCATTTCATACCCAAAATACAAGAAAAGTGAAATTGATGTTTCTTTCATGTAATTGGCAAGAGTCCATGAGCTAGTGACGTATGGGATATACATTCCTACCAGGAGGGGCAAAGTTTCCCAAACCTCAAAATGCCTATAAATACATCCCCCACCACACCCACAATTCAGTTTTACAAACTTTGCCTCCTATGGAGGTGGTGAAGTAAGTTTGTGCTAGATTTCTACGTTGATATGCGCTTCTCAGCATGCTGAAGCCCGGTTCCTGTCAGAGCGAAGTGAATGACAGAGACGTGAAGGGAGTATTACCTATTGAATGCAATGGTCATCCTAACGGGGATCTATTTCATAGGTTCTCTGTTATCGGTCGTAGAGATTCATCTCCTACCTCCCTTTTCAGATCGACGATATACTCTTATATACCATTACCGCTACTGATTCTCGTTTCAGTACTGGTTTGGCTATCTACTTTATGTAGATGAGTGTCTTTTGGTAAGTATGTTTTCCTTTATTAAGACACTCTTAGCTATGGTTTGGCACTTTAAATGTTAAGTTCTAAATATAATGTTTGTACTTATATTTGCCATGATTCAGGTTTATCAGTATATTTCCTTTTTTACAGACTGTCAGTTTCATTTTGGGAAATGCACATATAGAAAAAAAAATTCTTACCTGAAATTTTTCAAATTGACTCTAAATTGCGGGCTGTTAGGCTCACGGGTGCGCAAAATGCTATCATTTATTGCGTCATTTTTGGCGCGAGACTTTTTTGGCGCAAGAATTACGTTTGTTGACGTATTTTCGTCATTTCCGGCGTCTTACTTGGCGCTGAGAATTTTCACGTAGTTGCGTCATCAATGACGCTCGTGTTTGTTGCAGACGTTTTTGGCGCCAAAAAATATTTTGTCAGTTGTGGGCGTCATTCTTGGCGCCAGACTTTTTGACATTATTTAAGTCTTCATGTATTTTTGCTTCTGGTTTCCAGAGGCTTAATCTGTTTGCATTTTTTCCCATTCCTGAAACTGTCATATAAGGAAATTGATAATTTTGCTTTATATGTTGTTTTTTCTATTACATATTGCAAGATGTCCCAGTCTGACCCTGTATCAGAATCTACTTCTGGAATGCTGCTGACTGATGTCGGTTCTACCAAAACTAAGTGCATTTGTTGTAAACTTGTGGTAACTGTTCCTCCGGCTGTAGTTTGTGTTAGTTGTCATGATAAACTTTCTAAATCAGACAATATTTCCATTAGTAGTAATCCATTACCTGTTGTTGTTCCTTTAACATCTAATGTTCAGGATATTCCTGTTAATGTGAGAGAATTTGTTTCTAATTCTATTCAGAAGGCTCTGTCTGTTATACCACCTTCTAATAAACGTAAAAGGTCTTTTAAAACTTCTCATAAATTCAATGAATTTTTAAATGACCGACAGCATTCTGATTTATCTATCTCTGATGAGGATCTATCTAGTTCAGAAGATTCTGCGTCAGATATTGACACTGCCAAAACTTCATATTTATTCAAGATGGAGTATATTCGTTCTTTATTAAAAGAGGTGTTGATTGCATTAGATATAGAGGAGACTAGTCCTCTTGATATTAAAACCAGTAAACGTTTAAATTCGGTTTTTAAACCTCATGTAGTTATTCCTGAGGTTTTTCCAGTTCCTGATGCTATTTCAGAGGTAATTTCTAGGGAATGGAATAGTCTGGGTACATCTTTTACTCCTTCTTCAAGGTTTAAGAGACTGTACCCTTTGCCGACTGATAGATTGGAGTTTTGGGAAAAAAAATCCCCAAAGTTGATGGGGCTATCTCTACTCTTGCTAAGCGTACTACTATTCCTACGGCAGATAGTACTTCTTTTAAAGATCTTTTAGATAGGAAGCTTGAATCTTATCTAAGGAAGGCTTATTTATGTTCAGGTCATCTTCTTAGGCCTGCTATTTCTTTGGTTGATGTTGCTGCAGCTTCAACTTTTTGGTTGGAAACTTTAGCGCAACAAGTACCAGATCCTAATGTGTATAGCATTGTTAAGCTAATTCAACATGCTAATAATTTCATTTGTGATGCCATTTTTGATATCATTAGAATTGATGTCAGGTATATGTCTTTAGCTATTTTAGCTAGAAGAGCTTTATGGCTTAAATCTTGGAATGCGGATATGACTTCTAAGTCAACGTTGCTATCTTTATCTTTCCAAGGTAATAAATTAATTGGTTCTCAGTTGGATTCTATAATTTCAACTGTTACTGGGGGGAAGGGAGCCTTTTTGCCTCAGGATAAAAAATCTAGGGGTAAATTTAGGGCTACTAACCGTTTTCGTTCCTTTCGTCAGAATAAGGAACAGAAACCTGACCCTTCCCCTAAAGGAACGGTTTCCAATTGGAAGCCTTCTCCAGTCTGGAATAAATCCAAGCCTTTTAGAAAATCAAAACCAGCCCCCAAGTCCGCATGAAGGTGCGGTCCTCATTCCAGCACAGCTGGTAGGGGGCAGCAGGCTTCGATTTTTCAAAGATGTTTGGATCAATTCAATCCAAAATCATTGGATTCAGAACATTGTTTCTCAAGGGTACAGAATAGGTTTCAAGATAAGACTGCCTGTGAGAAATTTCTTTCTCTCACGCATTCCAGTGAACCCAGTAAAGGCTCAGGCTTTCCTGAAGTGTGTTTCAGACCTGGAGTTATCCAGGGTAATTGTGCCAGTTCCATATCTGGGACGGGGTCTGGGGTTTTATTCAAATCTGTTAATTGTTCCAAAGAAAGAGAATTCTTTCAGACCAGTTCTGGATCTAAAAATTTTGAATTGTTATGTAAGAATACCTACATTCAAAATGGTGACTATAAGGACTATTCTGCCTTTTGAACAGCAAGGGCATTATATGTCCACAATAGACTTACAGGATGCATATCTTCATATTCCGATTCATCTAGATCATTATCAGTTCCTGAGATTCTCTTTTCTAGACAAGCATTACCAATTTGTTGCTCTTCCTTTTGGCCTAGCAACAGCTCCAAGGATCTTTTCAAAGGTTCTCGGTGCCCTTCTCTCTGTAATCAGAGAGCGGGGTATTGCGGTGTTTCCTTATTTGGACGATATCTTGGTACTTGCTCAGTCATTACATTCTGCAGAATCTCACACGAATCAACTAGTGTTGTTTCTTCAAAGACATGGTTGGAGGATCAATTTACCAAAAAGTTCCTTGATTCCTCAGACAAGGGTAACCTTTTTAGGATTCCAAATAGATTCAGTATCCATGACTTTGTCTCTAACAGACAAAAGACGTCTGAAATGGGTTTCAGCCTGTCAGAACCTTCAGTCTCAGTCATTCCCTTCAGTAGCTATGTGCATGGAGGTTTTAGGTCTCATGACTGCAGCATCGGACGCGATCCCCTTTGCTTATTTTCACATGAGGCCTCTTCAGCTTTGTATGCTGAATCAATGGTGCCGGGATTATACAAAGATATCAAAATTAATATCCTTAAAACCCAATATTCGACTATCTCTGACTTGGTGGTTAGATCACCATTGTTTGGTTCAGGGGGCCTCTTTTGTTCGTCCAACCTGGACTGTGATTTCAACAGATGCAAGTCTTTCAGGTTGGGGAGCTGTCTGGGGATCTCTAACAGCGCAGGGGGTTTGGAAATCTCAAGAGGCGAGATTACCAATCAATATTTTGGGACTCAGATTTTCAGAGCTCTTCAGTTTTGGCCTCTTCTGAAGAGAGAACCTTTTATTTGTTTTCAGACAGACAATGTCACAACCGTATATGTCAATCATCAAGGTGGGACTCACAGTCCTCAAGCTATGAAAGAAGTATCTTGGATACTTGCATGGGCGGAATCCAGCTCTTGTCTAATCTCTGCGGTCCATATCCCAGGTATAGACAATTGGGAAGCGGATTATCTCAGTCGCCAGACTTTACATCCGGGAGAATGGTCTCCACCCAGATGTGTTTCTTCAGATTGTTCAGATGTGGGGGCTTCAAGAAATAGATCTGATGGCTTCTCATCTAAACAGGAAACTTCCAAGGTATCTGTCCAGATCCAGGGATCCTCAGGCGGAAGCAGTGGATGCGTTGTCACTGCCTTGGAATTATCAACCTGCTTATCTCTTTCCGCCTCTAGTTCTTCTTCCAAGAGTGATTTCCAAAATCATAATGGAACATTCATTTGTACTGCTGGTGGCTCCAGCATGGCCACACAGGTTTTGGTATCTGGTTCTTGTTCGGATGTCCAATTGCCAACCTTGGCCACTTCCGTTAAGGCCAGACCTTCTATCTCAAGGTCCATTTTTCCATCAGGATCTCAAATCATTAAATTTTAAGGTATGGAGATTGAACGTTTAGTGCTTAGTCATAGAGGTTTCTCTGACTCAGTGATTAATACTATGTTGCAGGCTCGCAAATCTGTGTCTAGAAAGATTTATTACCGAGTTTGGAAGACTTACATTTCATGGTGTTCTTCTCATAAATTTTCTTGGCATTCTTTTAGAATTCCTAGAATTTTACAGTTTCTTCAGGATGGTTTGGATAAGGGTCTGTCTGCAAGTTCCTTGAAAGGACAAATCTCTGCTCTTTCTGTTTCACAGAAAAATTGCTAATCTTCCTGACATTCATTGTTTTGTACAGGCTTTAGTTCGTATCAAGCCTGTCATTAAGCCAATTTCTCCTCCTTGGAGTCTTAATTTGGTTTTGAGGGCTTTACAGGCTCCTCCGTTTGAGCCTATGCATTCTCTGGACATTAAATTACATTCTTGGAAAGTATTGTTTCTTTTGGCCATCTCTTCTGCTAGAAGAGTTTCTGAATTATCTGCTCTTACTTGTGAGTCTCCTTTTCTGATTTTTCATCAGGATAAGGCGGTTTTGCGGACTTCTTTTACATTTTTACTTAAAGTTGTGAATTCCAACAACATTAGTAGAGAAATTGTTGTCCCTTCGTTGTGTCCTAATCCTAAGAATTCTTTGGAAATATCTTTACATTCTTTGGATGTGGTTAGAGCTTTGAAATATTATGTAGAAGCTACTAAAGATTTCAGAAAGACTTCTAGTCTATTTGTTATCTTTTCTGGTTCTAGGAAAGGTCAGAAGGCTTCTGCCATTTCTTTGGCGTCTTGGTTAAAGCTTTTGATTCATCATGCTTATTTGGAGTCGGGTAAATCCCCGCCTCAGAGGATTACGGCTCATTCTACTAGGTCAGTTTCTACTTCCTGGGCTTTTAAGAATGAAGCTTCTGTTGATCAGATTTGCAATGCAGCAACTTGGTCTTCTTTGCATATTTTTACTTAATTCTACCATTTTGATGTTTTCTCTTCTTCAGAAGCAGTTTTTGGTGGAAAAGTTCTTCAGGCAGCTGTTTCAGTTTCATTCTTCTGCTTATAATTTCAGTTTTTTCATTATAAAGATTAAAACTTTTTGATTTGGGTTGTGGATTCTTTTTTCAGCGGAATTGACTGTCTTTATTTTTATCCCTCCCTCTCTAGTGACTCTTGCGTGGAGTGCCACATCTTGGGTATTTGCTATCCCATACGTCACTAGCTCATGGACTCTTGCCAATTACATGAAAGAAAACATAATTATGTAAGGAACTTACCTGATAAATTCATTTCTTTCATATTGGCAAGAGTCCATGAGGCCCACCCTTTTTGTGGTGGTTACGATTTTTTTGGCTAAAGCACAATTATTCCAATTCCTTGTTGATGCTTTCGCTCCTTTCTTATCACCCCACTTCTTGGCTATTCGTTAAACTGTATTGTGGGTGTGGTGGGGTGTATTTATAGGCATTTTGAGGTTTGGGAAACTTTGCCCCTCCTGGTAGGAATGTATATCCCATACGTCACTAGCTCATGGACTCTTGCCAATATGAAAGAAATGAATTTATCAGGTAAGTTCCTTACATAAATTATGTTTTTATTTAAATCTTAAAGGGATGGTAAACTCCGTATATATTGATTATAATATTGCTATAGTTACATTACATTCAATTTACACACTCAATGTCATGTAATGGCATGTATGTAAAAACATTACTTCTATGCAACATGATTTACACAAGCGCAGTTTTGCATTCTTCGCAGCATATGGACAACCAATCAGGAGCGTTAAAAAGCGGCAACGATTTTGCGCATTCATGTATTTTCAATGCATGCTCTTTGTCTCTTATTTTACAAAAGTAAAAATTGAATTGTGTATTATTGTCAAACGATTCATTGTTTACTTGGAACAGTGCCAGTAAGTATGTGGCTGCATTTTATTTACTTATGGTTTGTGATTTCCACAATTTAGCCAATAATATTTCTTATTGAAAATGATATAATATTATTTTATTATTTATTATATTAATATTATGCTCGTTTTAGAAGGGACCGATCGCTCGCACTCTCTATCCAGTTAAACTTTAACTTCAGACTGAACCAAGTAAACATCGAATCTCGTGACTCAGGGCTCCATGTACTAAGCAGTCAGCGAGCTACCCGCAACAAATCTCGCGTCAAAACTCGCAAACTGATATGTACAAAGTCGTCAACTATGTTCAAACTCGCATCTTTAAAATTGCGAGCGTACTTATCCGCCAAACCTCGCTACCTCTCCATATTTCACTGTAATTAGACACATTTGACCACCAACTCGCCAAAAACGAATGTACTAAAAAATCTATTTGTCTGCTCGCGACAATTTCCGCTCCCACCTCGTTATTTTTGCCTCGCCACCTTTTAGGTGGCGGGCAAGTTACAAAACAATAGGAAAGTCACTCTAGACGCCAGTCTAGACATATATAAAAGGCAGTAATATCAGCATTGTACTTACAGCATAACTGGCGTCTAATTTGTCTCTCATTTCCATGTACATAAATTGCGCCCAATTTGTCGACTGTAATTAAAGAGTAATCTATATTTTAAATTTGTATATCTTCTATTAGGAGATGGAGGCTACTCATGTACAGAATGTCTGTTGACTCCCTATAACAAACCACAGACCAGTCAAGTACGTTTCAATGAAGCTCACCGAACTACCAGGGGGATAATTGCTGATGCGAAAAGTGAGGATTCTTGGATTTTGAAGTGGTTTCAGATCAAGATGAATCCATATCCAAATTGTAAATAAATATTACAAAAATAACGCTCTGTAATCACTCTTCAAAAATTTTTGATCAATAATAAAGTTGTTTAGATAAGTTGAACTTTTATAGGAGCAAAATTCTATTCCCGCGACTACTATGATGTTCGTGTCACGTGTTAATAATTGGCCAGACAATTCAACTGAAAGTTAAGTACATCAGCTTAGTCGCGGCGAGCGAGGCGTCAAATTTATCAATATTCCGCCACTGCTGGCGGCGGGCTAGATGTGTCTATTTATTGGGGGATTATTAGTACATAGCGACAGCGGACACCATTTCGCCCGCGGCGAGTAACGGCGAGTTTATCCGCGTCTACAATGACGGATGAATTGACGGCTTAGTACATGGAGCCCCCAATGTTTACTTGGTATACGTCATTTGCTCCAATGCGCATGCATTTGAAATCGGAGCGCGCAAATTGTCTGACGTGTAGAGAGGGTGGAGAATAGGTAAGCGTCAAGTTTATTCAGGCACAACAACAGTTTTTGAATAAAGATAATTTTTAATAAAATTACATATATACATTTGAAATTGATAAAGCAGTTTAATACATATAGTAATAACTAATCAAATTCTTGAACTTAGCAATAGTGGAGTTTACCATCACTTTAAGGCAGGATTACAATTTGAAGAACGAAACATTGTTTTTGCTTTTTTTATTTTGTGTATGCAATAAAGAATAAACTTTATTATTATCTTTATTGCATTCCCAAAACACACACACAAAAAGCAACAACGCAGTTTCAGTCTTCGGGCCTTAATCATGTCTTAAGATCTGAATAGTGAAGTTTTGATTTTGCTTATCTTTTCGGTTTGAAATAAAGAATAAACTATTACTTTGGAGGTGCTGCGTTTTTTTCTATCTGTGTTCTTGGGCCCTGGTGCAGGGGCCAATAGCTTGCAAATACATGGGTGCTGAACATCTTGTGGACTATATGGTGATAGAACCAGTCAGTATTGGTGTTACTAGCGCTGCAGAATCTGTTGGCGCTCTACAAATACCTAATAATAATAATAATAATAATAGTACTGTCTCCATTTCCATGTTGCAGGCAGTCAGAGGTAGCTAGTACTATTATTAGCACTTCTTATCTTCTGAAGTGCTATAAAGAAACGCTGGCTTATATGTGATATGTTGTGTAAAACAGACTAGCAGTAATGGAGACAGCTAATCCATTTTCTCAATATTACCATCATTTACTGTCATAACTTGAAGGGAAAGTCAACTCCATGAGATTTTAATATAAAATGTCAGTTATGCGTAGCAAAACAACTGTAATATATAGCTCTGAAAAACATAAATTATGCTTACCTGATCATTTTCTTTTCTTCCATGCTAAAGAGTCCACAGCCGCATTCATTACTTATGGGAAATAAGAACCTGGCCACCAGGAGGAGGCAAAGACCCACCAGCCAAAGGCTTAAATACGCCTCCCACTTCCCCTATCCCCCAGTTATTCAGCCGAGGAACAGTGGAAGAAGCATCAAGGTGAAAAGGTGCCAGAAGATGATCAACAACAACGCCTCCAAAACGGGCGGGGGTCTGTGGACTCTTTCCCACGGAAGAAAAGGAAATGATTAGGTAAGCATAATTTATGTTTTTCTTCCTAATGGGAAAGAGTCCACAGGCAAATAGGACACAGAATGCCAAGACGGGAGGGTATGAGGCGGACCAATGAAGGCACCTACCGAAAAACATATTCCCTAAAAACAAAATCTTGTTTCGTACGAAAACCGGGAACAACATTATTGAAAGAAAAACAAAAAACGACCCCGGGACGCAAAGTCACTGACAGTCCAAAGGACCTGAACAGTTACCACGAGTAGATGCAATGGAGACACAAGCCTTGAAGACCCCACTCTCAGGGGCAACAACCCAGTCAAAGCCCCTGAAAACAACAAGGGGACCCGACTAATACGACAGAAAGACCAACTCAGGTCTTCAAGAAGACAACCAAGATCCGCTCGCTAGGCTCACCTAGACAAATGTCAGGACAGAGAAAGACAGCAGCAAAAAATGGAAAAACGACCATAGAGAAACCAAAGAATTCTAAGGACCGGCAGACGCATAAACCACTACACAGCGTAGACGAGCGATAACCACCGATCAGGATCGCAAAGGGAAAAAACCCTTACCGCAACCAAAACCAAGCCCCAGGCCACAATAAACTGAGGATGTCTCACTAGCTAGGAAAAAACTTCCGCAGCCGTAGAAGATCGAGAAAAAAAACGATCATGCTAAAGGCGTGAAAGAGGAAGCACAGCTGCCACCTGAAGGAACACAAAACATCACGCTCCTTCACAGCCTAGACGGTGTAGACCAACACAACACCTCTATAGGCCACAGAACAATCTAAACTCATCCAAGAACCAATCCTCTCAACAACCGAGGAATCCCTAAGGATCCCCCATCTCCTGAGGGAGCAAAGAAACTCCTCTAACGGACCCATAAAGTTGGTTAGCAACCAAGGTTCAAACACATCAGCAGAGCCAAACTGCTAACCCATCGCTCGCTAGGTAGCGAAGCTAACCAACGGGCTCATACAGTTGACATAAAGCCCCACCCCCGCACAAGGAGAGAAATACAACCAGGAACACAGAATTCCAAGGGCGAGCCTACAAGGCAACATAAGTGTAGAGAAACCAGTCGGAATCTAACCTCGATCTGAAGGTGCCATAAGATGTCTAGATCTAAGTTGAGCATACGAATTAACAAGATGTATTCTCAGAAAAAACACTAAGCACCAACGTAACCCTTCCTTCCACGGGGTACTAGATTCCCCCAGATGAAAAGACTGTAGGACGTGTCCCCAAGGCACCGAAACCATCTACCAATGAATGCACAGGCACTGAAGGCCTCAAAGAGCAGAAAGGCAGCAAACCCAAAAGGGGAGTCTGCCACAGGTCATAGGAGAAAGGTCAGACAGACCATCCAGAGCCCAACCAAGAAAGGAATAAGATCTATGAGAAACAGCCTCTCAAGTCCCCACAACAACGGCAGCAAGTCAAGTAACGTGCAACCACTATGTGCCGAGCAAGGTCAGCAAAAGGCAGAGACCAGAAAGGGAAAGTTCAAACAGGCTAAAGTCAAATCCTAGACCGAATGAGAATAATAGGGCAACTAACCCCTAAGATAGGAAGGCCCAGAAGCCCGACCTCACTACAGGTACCCAATCTGCCAACAATTCCCCAAGCTCCCCAAGGAGAACAATGGAACACATCCTGACCCAACCCCTAACACCCAAGGAGAGAAAGCCCGAATTTGGACTGACAGAACCCTAGACTCCCCTCCCAAACCTACGATGCGATCCAAGAAGGGGTCAAATTCCACTAGTCAGAACCAGAGGCCATACCACCCAAACCGGACCAACAAGCTGGCAGACTAACTCGTGGAGGAAAAGGAAGACCTCGAACAGCAAGCACAGAAGGACACAGAATATAAACTGCGATAAAACACGCATCCCGAGTCCAAGAAGAAAAACCCTGGACCAGCAGTTACAAGGCACAGAATTCCGAGGGCCAAGCTCACTTTGGTTCCCGACCCCTAAGGGGCGGCAAAACAAGCCCAGAGAATACCAGGTGAGGTGCAACCCAAGATCCCATCAGAGCATTGAAAGCTCCCCGAAGCGGAGGTAGGAGTAAGTAGCCACCTCAGCATGACCAGACCTATACTACCCACCCGGCGGCACCTAGTCTCTAGAAGAACCACCAAGGGCAGCCCAAAAGGCCAAAACCACACACAGCAGCAAGCAGCATGTTACTGGAGCAGACTGACACGGCCAGCCCAAGCGCTCCTGACATCCAGACCCGAAGGTCGCAATGCAAATGTAGTTTATAAAAACAGACAACAACAAAAAAAAAGCAACCCAGTAGGTCCCGCCAGACCAGCCAGGCGCAACATGCATCACTAACAATTAACAGTGCACACAACAACTCCGGACAAATCCGGTAACAACTTCGGTGGAAGAACTAAATCCAAGCAATCCCAGAATTCCTGTAGGAAAAAAATAAAGTAAATAAATCCGACTCGGATAAAATAAACAAGGGCACCCGAAGGCATCCGCCCAGAAGGAACTATGTCTCCGCAGGACCTGACAAACAGAGACCAAACCCTCAGAAAAAGAGGCTGGGAAAGCTTATAATAGACCGGTCGGAGATAAAATTAACTCTATCATCTATTCCGAAGAACCGTGCGAGAACTGAGCAGTCCCTGGATGAAAAAGGAGAGGATCCCCCAACAAATCAAAAAGACGTCGTAGTAGGACACGCAGCCGCACAATCCTATAACAAAAGGCATAACATGGGGGAACAATCACCCCCAGGGAGAATATTATAGTGCCATTCACGGTCTTAACACCCGGGATAGGTAGGCACATAACTGCAAAGAAACTGCAGGATCTTGCAGACGAATTAACGCCAATAAAAAATTTAAATGAAAATGTCCCGCCACCTCCGGGGGAAACAATCCACCCTGTGCAGGAGAAATTAAAGTCAGGGTCACCTGCGAAAGCAAAAGGGGTGTGCGATTGGGAAGTCGCCTCCTGAAGAACAGAGCCCCCGGAGGCCGATGGCTCAGTCGATCCAAGTTCCACTGAGCCTGAGGGACCCGGCAAACTATGCAGGCACAAAAGACAAGAGTGGTAGACTTGCGACAACGGGGCCAAACAACAGTCCTCATCCGAGGACGACTCATTATCTGATAAGACAATAGTCCCGGAATTAGAATCCTCCATGGCTAGGACTAATATAAATGCCAATATTGGAAAACAAAAAACAAACGACTGGCACCTGACACACAATGGCTGGGGCACTCACCACCTCCTATGACCAGACCTCAGCGGAGCAAACTCTTTTCCTCCGTCGCCACTCGGTCAGGAATGTGGAAGGGGAAGAACCCCGCCCCAAGTGTAAACACACACGGTCAGCAGATGCCTCGCGAAATCCAAAAAGCGTGCCACCGAAAGGCGGCAAAACTAGGCCCACATAAAAGGATACGCAAGACTCCACAAACAGGCATAAACCCATAACCCGAAGGTTTTTAGTCCTAGGCCTGCATTCACAAGCCCAGAAAAAAGCCACTATGCACCGCATAGAGTAACTCTACTTGTCTCAGCCTCAGAGCCCGTACACACATACCCAATGCAGGTTGAATCACATAAGAAACATAAGAGACCCCTTCCCCATTCACCAAACCACCCTAAGGAGGAAATATCCCTTGATTCCAAGATCTGTACTGAAGGTGCCTCAGCAAGGCCCATACTATACTGTCATTATAAATCACATTACAGACAATGTAATAAAATGAAACAATCTTACTGGAATCTACGCCATGAAACAGGAACATGGCCCTTCCAAGTGTGACGAATAGTGGCAGCGCCTCCGTCATGGACTCAAGAGAAGACAGCTCCCACTGCATCTCCGGACTCTAACTTTCGCCCAGGCACTCCACGAGAGGCTAACAGGACTACTTAAAACTCCTGTCCCATGTCAAAGGGTAGCACCCTCCATAAGAGACATGTTACAATTAAATAAAAGTATAACAAATGGAAAAAATAAAAAATAAAACAAACTTCTGACACTTCTCTGCAAACTTCCTGGGACGAAAGGCAAAGAATGACTGGGGGATAAGGGAAGTGGGAGGAGTATTTAAGCCTTTGGCTGGTGGGTCTTTGCCTCCTCCAGGTGGCCAGGTTCTTATTTCCCATAAGTAATGAATGCAGCTGTGAACTCTTTCCCATTAGGAAGAAAATGGTAGATCTTCTAATTCATGAATCCTGAAAATTCACCCTGTTGATCAAGGCTAACCCTGCTACACATCTTTGCCTAATTAGTGTGGGTGGAGCTTGGCTATTGGGAAACAACTGCAGGAAACAAGATGTTAATTTTAATATATATATATATATATATATATATATATTTATAACAAATTAAATTAATAACCATATTATTTATATTTATAAAGCATTTAACAAATATTTATGAGCAATTTCTCAATTCCTTTAGCTTATGCTTTCACAATGAAAGCCATTGATATTCATGAAGGGCTTCTACCTGTTAAAGGATTACTTTCTGTTATAGTTTTTAAGCTAAACAACTAACATATTAAAGTTAATAAACATTAATTAAAACCTACTGACCTATATTTTCTCCAAAACGAAGTTTCATAACGTTCTAAAAGTTATATCTTTTATTCGCCGATGATGTCACGTTATCCTGCCCACTATTTTCAGCACTGCATGTTCAAAATACTTAAACCAATAACTTTGTGTTTAAAGCGCCATTTTGAAACCTAGGTATTGTAAACGGATTGGTACAGAGCAAAGGGGTACCCACGGAGTGGGTTTGAAAAACAATTAAATTTGCAGACAAGATTTCTGATATACGGTAGAGATATGTTAATGAAATGCTATTGATAAAAAGTGTATTTGGGGTAGTTAGTTAGTAACAGGCATAGAAAATATTTACTTACAGTGGCCCTTTAAGCAAAAAACAACAGAAAAATATGCACAATGTTTATTTTTGTCTGCTGTAAGAATAGTCAATAAACTGCCTTTTAAAACATTATTTAATTTGCATACTATCAGAGTTTTACTTACAAATATATAGATGGATATAACTTTACGCCAATCACAAAGAAGTTATCAACAACACGATGCCAAATTTTTTCAACAAAACATTCAGAATCTGTAGATAGGGATGTAGCCTCTGATTCAGATGGGCATGAAATATGTAACGAATCATCCCAGAGAGAAACTAGACCTTCCTATAAAAAGAAAAGGCTGTCAGAGCTAATGTCTTAATAAGCCAAAGCTGTGCTGATTAAGGAAAATAAAAATGTTAGTGATTGTTCTGATACTTCAAATATATTTTTATAATGAAGGGGATTTGATCCAGATAATCCTACTTCACTGAATGTACAAAACCAATACTGTAGTATTTAACAGATATATATATATATATATATATATATATATATATATATATATATATACTTTCTATGTATGAAAGAAAATGTTTGTGTACACTGTCCCTTTGACAGTCTGCATTTACATAGACAAACACTCAAGTATACAAGGTAATAGTTTTAAAGGGACATGAGACCCAAAATTTTTCTTTCATAATTCAGAGTGTAACATTTAAAATATCTTTCCAATTTTTGTCTATTATCTAACCTACTTTGTTCTGTTCTTATCCTTTGATGAAAAGCAGGTGCATAAATTTAGAAGCGTGCACATGTTGGAGCACTATATTGCAGCAATTTTGCAAGAATGCTTTTAACAATGTCATACATTTGCATGGCAGCATTGTTTGTTGATGTACAGTGCTCCATTCACTTTGCACACTACCTACATAGGCATTCTCTCCAACAAAGAATACCAGGAGAACAAAGTAAATGTGATAACTGAAGTAAATGAGAAACTTTTTAAAATGTGTAAGCTCTGAACCATGTACATGTTAGGGCAAAAAGGCTGGGAAGAAAACATCTAATAATACTTTTTTACAATGTCCATAGATGGCTGTTTTGACATACTAGTAGGTCTGGGCACAATGTGAGAGTACAAACACACAAGTGAATAAAGAGGGAGTCACATGGTGTAATAAATCACAAACAGTGAATGTATCATATGAAGCACCTACATCTCTCTGTTCCTGGGTTTGTCTGTCAATATTCTATTAAGGCAGCAGACTCAGGATCTATGTTCTAGAAACACCCAGACAGTATCAAGCCAAGTATAAAAGTAATACAATTTATTGTACACAAAATAGCTGTTTTATACTTTGGTTATTTCATCAGTTTTATACTGTCCACTACCTATCATTTTAATTAAACTTTACACCTAGTTTAAGTCTGTCCTTGTCCATATTTAGAAACCTCAAGCATTTGCTTCCGAGTCCTAATGCCCTCATGGTGACAGACTGTAGGTGTCATTTGTCATTTATTTTTCTGGCTTTATTTTGTTTGTCATTTTCCATGATTTACATCGTTATACAATGCCCTCTGTAGTCAAGGGATTTTAAAGAGTAAATAAATCTTCAACATAATGATGTATCTAAACTAAAGGTTAGCATTAGAATAGTATGAAGATGTATTTTTGAAAAACATTAAATATTAAAATTGTAAATGTTTAGTTTCTATAAAGTACTTCGGTGTAACGTGTGCTGCCATGTTTGCGCCTAGGTTTTGCTCTCAGCTATCTCTTCTGCTAAGGATGTTTAGAGACGATATAAAACAGGCAATAAAACTGAATGTTAAAACAAGGCTAATTGCCCTCAGCAGATAATATTATTTATATCAGATAATAGTTCAGAACATACAGTATATGATTGTCCTGTTCTGGTCTGTTTACATTCTCTCATTAATTTAAAGGGACATTCCACAATTGAAATGCACACAGATGCATTTGAGTTTTGAATACATGCAATATACATGTATAAGCAAAAATGCTTCTAGTAAAAACTATAGCTGTTTCAAGAGTGTATTTAAGTTTGCTCCGTGCCCCCAGCATTTTAAACACAACACTTGCTCAAAGAGCCTGAAGTGCTTGTATCATCTGGTAATGGCTCATTTTTTAAATTACTAATATGATACAAGCCCCACTGGCCCACTGAGCAGCTGCAGTATTTACAATGCTGGTACACTGAGAATAACTAGCTATCCTTCACATGCATAACAGTGATACCATTTACTAAAAGCAGTTTTGCCAATAGATGTATATTGCAAATATGTTTTTTTTTAATCCAAAAATGTAATTCATCTCTGTGCAATTTAATTTTGGCTGAAATGTCCTTTTAACATTACTTTGTATCACAAACCAGCTGCACTACGCAAATAATCATTTAGATTTTGAATTGATGACGTCAATTCATTATTCTGAATTAAATAAAAACTATTCACAGAATAGGCTTTCTATCATATGTATTACCTCCTCTGCACAGTGCAAAATAGTTTCCTTCCCTTGAAGCATATCAAATAAAGTCTCACATGATGATTTTAGGACCCTCTCCTTGACTTGTAAATGTTGCTGCATTTCTTGAACTGAACGCAAACCTGCCTACAAGCAGAAAAAGATAATTAACATAAACTATATAACTTCTTAAAGACACACTTAACACCTTGCAATTACAAGACATGTATGCTGTCTTTCCAACCTTATAATTTTGAAACCAGCAGCTACTACAAATTTCATCCCTAGACTGACCAGATATTTATTTATAATCCTCTTAATTTATTGTGTATTATCTACATCATGGATGGCCAACTGGTGGCCGGCGAGCCATATAGTGGACCTCTATACTCATTTTTACAGTCCTCAAAAAAAGCAGAAATAAGAATCTGTGCTATAGGTTTTGTGGCCTGAGGAAAAAGTGGAAATAAAAATGGTGTGTTTTTTAGACTTCAGGTAAGTGGCAAACAAGTAGGTAACAACTTGAAAGACCCATCTAGAAAGGAAGAACGAAATGCCGTAACGAGCATGAAACGCGTAGGATGTATATAGAGGTAAGTCGGCTGGCTTCTCTGTTTTGATACTATTCTGCAACATTGATTTTTAATGGAAACATTAAAAGTTAAGTTTTAAAGATACACTTTGTCTCCTTAACCATGTTGGGATTCTAAGATTTTCATATTATTGCATATTCGAATGGAGCGGGTTGGTGGCTCCTTTTTCCCAATAGTGAAATCATCACTCATTGTCGACAGATGCATACCACGGCAGAACTCGTGAAACAGGCATTGCATACAGTGACTACTGGAGGTAAAAAGCCAGAAAGCTATCTGGTGACCTAGGCATCAACCTACTGTACACAGGTATTCGTTATTCAGGTAGAGCGGAACGGGGGGCTTCCACAACCAAGAAGCTGGGAACAGAAGAGTTGTTTCCCCCAGGTGAGACCAAGAAGAAAAGGTTGGTGACTGATAGGTATCCACTACAAAGTATTGTGCTGCATACATTGTGACTTTTACCACTATACGTGGTTAAGACAATCTTGTTTACAGAAGTCCAACTGAAGAATGAAGGTTCCTTTAAATGACGTCATCCAAGATGGCGTCCCTTCAATTCCGATTGGCTGATAGGATTCTATCAGCAAATCGGAATTAAGGGTAGGAAAAATCCTATTGGCTGATGCAATCAGCCAATAGAATTGAAGTTCAATCCTATTGGCTGATCCAATCAGCTAATAGGATTGAGCTCGCATTCTATTGGCTGTTCCAATCAGCCAATAGAATTCAAGCTCAATTCTATTGGCTGATTGCATCAGCCAATAGGATTTTTCCTACTTTAATTCCGATTGGCTGAAAGAATTCTATCAGCCAATCGGAATTGAAGGGACACCATCTTGGATGACGTCATTTAAAGGAACCTTCATTCTTCAGTTGGATTTCGTTTGAAGAGGATGCTCCGCGTCGGCTGGATTGAAGATGGACCCGCTCCGCTCCGGATGGATGAAGATAGAAGATGCCGTCTGGATGAAGACTTCTGGCCGTCTGGATGTCCTCTTCTGCCCGGATCGGATGAAGACTTCGGCACCTCTGGAGGACCACTTGTGCCCGGCTGGGTGAAGACGTCTCAAGGTAGGGTGATCTTCAAGGGGTTAGTGTTAGGTTTTATAAAGGGGGGATTGGGTGGGTTTTAGAGTAGGGTTGGGTGTGTGGGTGGTGGGTTTTAATGTTGGAGGGTATTGTATTTTTTTTACAAGAGCTGATTACTTTGGAGCAATGCCCCGCAAAAGGCCCTTTTAAGGGCTATTTGTAATTTAGTGTAGGGTAGGGAATTTTATTATTTTTTATTTTATTAGGGGGATTAGGATAGGTGTAATTAGTTTAAAAAAATTGTAATTATTTTTTTATTTTCTGTAATTTAGTGTTTGTTGTTTTTCGTACTTTAGTTTATTTAATTTAATTGTAGTTAGTTTAGGGAATTAATTTAATTATAGTGTAGTGTTAGGTGTAATTGTAGCTTAGGTTAGGGTTTATTTTACAGGTAAATTTGTATTTCTTTTAGCTAGGTAGTTATTAAATAGTTAATAACTATTTAATAACTATTCTACCTAGTTAAAATAAATACAAACTTGCCTGTAAAATAAAAATAAACCCTGAGATAGCTACAATGGAACTATTAGTTATATTGTAGCTAGCTTAGGGTTTATTTTATAGGTAAGTATTAAGTTTTAAATAGGATTAATTTATTTAATTGTAGTAATTTTATTAAGATTATTTTAAATTATATTTAAATTAGGGGGGGGTTTTAGGGTTAGGATTAGACTTAGGTTTAGGGGTTAATATATTTATTATAGTGGTGGCGACGTTGGGGGCTGCGGATTAGGGGTTAATAATTGTAGTTAGGTTGCGGCGATGTTGGGGACGGCAGATTAGGGGTTAATAAAATTAAACTAGTGTTTACGAGGTGGGAGTGCGGCGGTTTAGGGGTTAATATATTTATTTAAGTGGCGGCGATGTCCGGTCGGCAGATTAGGGGTTAAAAACTTTATTTAAGTGTTTGCGATGTGGGGGGGGGGGGGGGGGGGCTCGGTTTAGGGGTTAATAGGTCGTTTATGGGTGTTAGTGTACTTTTTAGCACTTTAGTTAAGTTTTATGTTACAGCGTTAGCCCATAAAACTCTTAACTACTGACTTTTAAATGCGGTAGGAGTCTTGACAGGAGAAGGTGTACTGCTCACTTTCTCAAAGACTTGTAATACCGGCGTTAGGAAAATCCCATAGAAAAGATAGGATACGCAATTGATGTAAGGGGATTTGCGGTATGCTTGAGTCGCGGAAGAAAAGTGAGCCATACACCTGTACTTGCCAGACTCTTAATACCAGCGGGCGTTATAAAGCAGCGTTGGGACCTCTCAACGCTGCTTTTTAAGGCTAATGCAAGACTCGTAATCTAGGCAATAGTTTTCATATAGCGGATAGCAATTGGCATATGTGTTTTCTAGAATGGAAGAACAGCAGGCATAGATGGCCCTGCAACCTTACCTAAATCTGACCCTGTTACAATGGACATTTTAACAAAATATATTATTTGTGTGTTTAATAGCCATAAATTCACATGCAGCCTTAAAGGGGCAGTAAGCCTAAAAAATAATGTTATATAATTCTGCACATATAACATATTAGCGCAAAGATTATACATTAAAATATTGCAGCCATATTTTATGATAAAGTCTAGTTTTCTTTCTAATGACACAGTGAGTCCACGGATCATCTTAATTACTGTTGGGAATATCACTCCTGACCAGCAGGAGGAGGCAAAGAGCACCACAGCAAAGCTGTTAAATACCACTCCCCTACCCACAACCCCCAGTTATTCTCTTTGCTTGTATCAAATGCAAGGAGGTGGTAAAGTTAGGTGTCTTCTATCAAGAGTTTGTTATTTTTAAAGCAGAGCAGATATGCTTTGATTTTCCTGGGGTGTAGCTGAAGTCCATGTCAGTCTCTTCAGTAGGGCAGTGGTGGCTTTTAAGCAGTTAAGAACTTGTAAAGTGGGCTTTGCTGCGTTTTCCTAACAGTTTGCTGCCCTATGTCAGAATAACAGAGTAAGCTTACTTTGTTATTTCTTTTTTCCACAGGTCCTCCTGCTGGACGGCTAGATTGCAGGTGTCTTTTTGTCTTCTGGGGCTGGGAGACTGGCACTACAAGGGGTTGAAGGTAGCTTCCTCTCTGCAGTATATGTGGGACATATATATCCTTTAGAAGGATATTTTGAGGCAGTATGCAGGCACTTCATGGTGACAGGAGACTAGGGGTTAATATAGAATCCCTGTATTTTTATTTGGGGCTTGTTTGGTCATGTTGGGGCTTGTTGGTAACCTTTTTCTTTTTGGTAGCGCAGTAACTAGCGTATCTAGTGCGCTTCTATTTTAGAGGACGCCATTATCATGTGGAGGCTGGCTCGCTGCTGTGTAGTATGTTTGTGCGCTTCTATTGCACTCAAGGTTGGGGAATTCAGCATGTGTTTTTCTGCTGGTTTAATGAAGCGTGATGCTAGGAAAATGTTCGCACTACATTACCATGCTGCTAAAGTGTCCCCGCCTCCTTCATTGTGAGGGACGCCATGTTATTCCACTTTGGGTCTTGCAATGCTGTAATTCAATATACTCCAGTTGAGAACGGAGCGGTTTGCCTTTTCTTATTTTCTGTGTGAAAGCAAGGTTCTGTTTTAAGCTGACTCCTTTTGGAGCCGTTTTTTATTATAGTTTATGGGGAACATTTTTGCTAATAAAACGAGTGCTACTTTGAGTATGGGTACTGGAATTATGTTATTTCTGTTTCTATTATATATTTTTTATTTATTTAATATTGAATATTTTTATTAGGATGTTATGGGAGCATGTTTTATTATTTTGTATATGCTATTCTATTTATTATTCATCTGTGCTACTTAAAGTGATGGTTGCTTTTAAGTTAATTTCAGTTTTTATTTGCAAGGGTCTTGAGGGATATGGTTTTTTTAATAGCTCTCTCTCTCTGATACTATATTATTTTTTTCTTTTTTAGTATGCAATTTTCATCTGTACTATTTAAAGTGACAGTTGAATTCCATTTAAGTTTTTATTTGCACATGTTTGGAGAGTTATGGGTGCATAATTTATTTTTTTATAGCTCCCTCTCCCTGAAACTATACTAATTTTCTCATATTTAGTATTCATTTTCATCTGTACTACTTAAAGTGACAGTTGCATTTAATTTTAGTTTTTATTTGCAAAAGGTCCTATTGCAATATGTTTTTTGTGTCTCGCTGGATCTCTTGAGATAGAGAGAGAGAGTTACTTCTGAGCCTGTCTCCCAGGATGATTCTGTTCGAGCAATGACAGTTTCTCCTTTTTTCGGCCCAAATCTCTACGGTGTCACCTGCAGTGCCCTGCGGTTCCTCGATGTCTCCTGGAGGAGTTATTTGCGTACAGATTTTGCTTTTCGGGTATCTGTTAAAGGGTATTTTTGGCTGTATGTGTTATTCCTACTCTTAGGGAAAATCGCTTGAGGAACAGTAAAGATTCAGTAAGTAAGGTTTCTGTATCGTCTGCTACTGTTTTTCTTCCTCGTGGACTGATAAGGAGGATTTGCTAGTAGGATCTGAAGGTGAATTCTCAGAATTAGTCAGTATAATTCCTTCATTTGTTGCTGAAGTAGTAAACTTCAGATTTAAGTTTTTTCACCCCATGTACGGTTTAAGGAGGTTTTGGCTATTTTGTGTGACTTCGATACGCCTGTCTTGAATCCTAAATAATTTGTAAACATTTTTAAAGTTCCCGGATTCTTTGTGGAAGGAGTCTGGTCTGGTGAGGGATTCACCGGTAGCTAGGTGAAGGGCTCAGATTCGGCCAGTATAATTCCTTCATCTGCTGCTGAAGTGATTTACTTCAGATGTACTCTAAAGGAGGTGTTTATTCTTTGGTCGACTTCATTGTCTTGTTGTCCACCATTAGAGATTTTATAATCTTTATTTTTCTCTTTTGGTCTACCTGACTTAGAGAATTTCGATCCTTAGGGAGGGTAGTGGTTCCTTCTGGATCCATGGATAGAAGCCGGAGGCATTTCTGTTCCTTTTGTGAGTTTCCTTGTCTTTTAGACTTACTGTACTAGCTGCCGGGCTTAGTAGCTGGCATCTGGTCAGCTAAGATCTCTTTCTGGGGTTTAATGGTACAGTTCAAGTTTTATAGTCCTGAAGTTGCAGGTTATTTTTTTTGTGTTCCTCCTAATTAATGCTTTTGATTTATTCTCTAGGATCTATCAGAGTTTTTCTTAAAGTTAAGGATGGAGAAAGACATTTTTCTACTACACGCCTAGAGTTCAAGTCTGAATGGTTCAGTCTTGTTTTTTGCAACAGTACAATTTAAGATCTCTCTCAGGCCTTCTAGAGTGTTTGCAATCCTGACCTGTAGAGAGGTTTTTTTTTTACTTTGAATAGGGTTCAGGACCTTCCTCTCGGGGAGTGATAGCTCCAATCCCAGTCTTTCTCAGGATCTGACCTCATATATTATCTTTTTTTCTTTGGTCGGAGAGAACTTGTTCTTATTGAACACAGACCTGAGGGATGTGTATTTACTCTCTATTTCCTAGAAATTACTGAAGTCTTGGAGTATTTCAAGGCGCTTTTTCTGGACTATTTATGATTTAGGGACATCTTTCTTTGAGCAGACTCCTTTTCTGAAGATCTTGTACAATTTTCTTTTTTATGGATAAGAGTTCCCCTTGTTTCATTCACAAGGGTGATTTGGGGAATTCTTATGGTTTATCTGATTAGGAGAAGATTTTTATCAGAGGTTTTATTTCAAGAATAGATAGATAAAGATGGCCTATGCTATAAGAAGATTGCCAAGACCCTGAAACTGAGCTGCAGCACGGTGGGCAAGACCATACAGTGGTTTCACAGGACAGTTTTTATTTAGAACAGGCCTCACCATTGTCGACCAAAGAAGTTGAGTGCATGTGCTCAGCGTCATATCCAGAGGTTGTCTTTGGGAAATAGACGTATGAGTGCTGCCAGCATTGCTGCAGAGGTTGAAGGGGTGGGGGGGTCAGCCTGTCAGTGCTCAGACCATACGTCGCACACTGCATCAAATTGGTCTGCATGGTTGTCGTCCCAGAAGGAAGCCTCTTCTAAAGATGATGCACAAGGAAGCCCGCAAACAGTTTGCTGAAGACAAGCAGGCTAAGGACATGGATTACTGGAACCATGTCCTGTGGTCCGATGAGACCAAGATAAACTTATTTGGTTCAGATTGTGTCAAGTCTGTGTGGTGGCAACCAGGTGAGGAGTATAAAGACAAGTGTGTCTTGCCTACAGTCAAGCATGGTGGTGGGAGTGTCATGAGTGCTGCCAGCACTGGAGAGCTACAGTTCATTGAGGGAACCATGAATGCCAACATGTACTGTAACATACTGAAGCAGAGCATGATCCCCTCTCTTCAGAGACTGGGCCGCAGGGCAGTATTCCAACATGCTAACGACCCCAAACGAATCTCCAACATGACCACTGCCTTGCTAAAGAATCTGATGGTAAAGGTGATGGACTGGCCATGCATGTCTCCAGACCTAAACCCTATGAGTATCTGTGGGTTATCCTCAAACGGAAGGTGGGGGAGCGCAAGGTCTCTTACATCCACCAGCTCCATGATGTTACATTTGGGAAATTAGAACCTGGCCACCAGGAGGAGGCAAAAACACCACAGCCAAAGGCTTAAATACTCCTCCCACTTCCCTCATCCCCCAGTCATTCTGTCGAGGAACAAGGAACAGTAGAAGAAATATCAGGGTGAAAAGGTGCCAGAAGAACAAAAATAACAGACGCCCCGCAGAAAAAATACGTGCGAGGAGCTGTGGACTCTTTCCATCTGAAGAAAAGAAAATTATCAGGTAAGCATAATTTTAAGTTTTTCTTCATAAATGGAAAGAGTCCACAGCTGCATTCATTACTTTGGGAAAACAATACCCAAGCTATAGAGGATTCTCAATGCAAAAACGGGAGGGTACCAGAGGCGGCCCATTCTGAGGGCACCAGTCCTGAAAACCCCTACCCAACAAAATCCCACTTCGTCTGAAGCCGAGAACAACTTTGAAAAAAAGGAAAAAGGCCCAAAGACACTGACCCGCAGATAGTCCACAGCCTTGCTAGAGACCGCAGGAACTAGACTCGACTAAATCAACAGCCTCCAAGAGACAACGTCCCCAGCAGTCGGTCTCTAGGCAACACACCCCTTACTAAAGAAAGGGAACAAACTACCATATTCTTCCACAAAGAAGAAAAAGCACGGAGAAAACATAATTGTACTTGTAAAGCGCTGCAAATCCCCCTTAAGGGACTCAAGGCGCTGCTCATTTTACCAACCTCAAAAGGAGGAAAGGCTGAGTAGACCTCGCCGGGGATCGAACTTGCAACCCTCGGTTTCCTACAGTGGAGAGTAGCCACAGTGCATTAGTATGCTGAGCTAGCTTCCAGCTAGCATAAGGAACTCCAGAAAAAAACCCTAAAGAGGGCACAACGAGTTCAAAATAAAAACACAAAGCAAAAACCAGATCAGGCTAACAGAGACCCAAACAGTCTAATAGAAACAAGGGGAGGCAACGCCCAGACCCCAGAAATATAGAAACCACGGGATAAGGTCGGGAGTCTGAAACAGAGAGAGGATCTTCCCCTAACACAGTGCAACCACACTCTAGAAAGCAACTGAAGATGAAGGTCCCCAAGTCGCAAAAAGGTACCTCAGAATACCGAAATATACGAAACCTCGTGCAGCAAGCTTAGATAGGTCTGACGAACAACACCTGAAGCAAAAACACTGCACGCTGCAGTCATCTAAAAATGACTCTGAAACTTAAATACTTGCAGGGCAAGTAGAAAGCAGCTGAAGATAGGATTCTTCAGATTGCTAAGTATCCACTAACCAGCGGATAACATTGCAGGCTAAGAGCCGCCAGTCCTTCCCACAAATCTTGAATGTGGAGAAAGAAGAAACATCAAAAAGGCTTACTGTACTTCGAATGCTCTGAGGACGAAATAGCAGAGCAAGAGATCTCAGATTCTGCTCCAACACCAGACCAGCCCAAGCGACAGACATGTCTGATAGACAGGGGGTCAGAAAGACCCCAACCACAAGCCCTCAGGGAACAGAAGAAAAAAAGGGGGGAATCACCCACCCCACCAGAGCTCGGGTGCCAACCCAATCTGCATCTTTTAATAAGGCACTCCCAAAGAGAACCCCTTAGGGCCTGGAACAGAGAAAATTGCAATAGATCCGTAGGAAGACCTGTCACAACTCTCTTAGACAGTCTCTACGTAGAGAGATCAATTTCCAACAGGTGGAACAGAGCCCACAGAGCAGCAGATGCTGCCCCTTACAGAAATAAGCCACCTGATCCATCCTCCTACACCCAGGGCAGGACAAAGACTCTACGGAGAGAGGAAATTCCAACTCATAAGGAAGATAAACTATCCCCTCCAAAGGGAAGGGCACGGAAAAGAACAGCGTACATGTCCACAAGACATGAAGCCATAGTATGATCAAAACACGGACCAAATGAAAAATCATCCAGACACCACTGTTGACTCAACAGAGAGAAAAACTCCCCATAGAGGAGCACACTCTGTCCGAGGGACAAGTCAGGCCTTAAAATTTATAACCAGTACCCAAAGGTGGATGAGAACTCTGGCCTACCTGCTTGCAAGCCCAATGAGCTAGCCCCTATGTCGCAACATAGGGTCCCTGAAAAAACTGGGTCCTCCCGAACCAGTCCACCGGATCATAAGTCTCCAGACATCCAAGACAAGAACTCGGGACCAAGAATCGTCCTAGAATGAACGACACCCTCAGGGAACACAAGATACCATGTCTGAAGCAATCAGACCACACAGGGGATGAGAACCGGGAAACCCGAAGAACGGGTACAGGACTCACTCATAATTCCCAGCCCAAAGGGAAGAGAACACCCTTAGCCAGAGGTCAACACCCCCCCCAGCAAGGCACTAGGCCGCAACAAGGTCACGCAATTTCTCTAGAGCACAATGGCCCCAAGGGCAGCACTAAGGGAAATAAAAATTAGAACAGAGTCACCCAAAAGAGAGTAGAAAGAAAGGCTAGTCTTCATAATCCTTTCAGATTAACGTTCCAGAGGACCACACCCAAGAGAGAAGAATGCAAAGCATCCTGAACCTAGGCAGAAAAACATCCCCTAAGCAAAAAGCTTGGAAAAAGAGACAACACCTCCTATCGCCCCTGATATGGAGACGACTAACTCCCGAAGGAAGACAGAACCTCACGGCCTTCACTTCCTAATTAAGCGGCCAAAGCCGCCAGAAAAACCGGATGAAGTCCAGAAAGTCTCGACCCAAAGGAAGAGAACCTCCAGAAGATACAAGTCCTAAAAGGACACTTCCAAAGAGAGCACAAAAGGCAAAACCATAAGAAGGGCGGTATGAAGGACATAAATCCTCCAAGCCTCCAACCCACAACAGGAAGGAACACTCTAGTTCCCGAAAAATATCTCAACGGAGTCCCGGCCCACTAGATTGAAAGGAGAATGAGGACTGAACTAATCCCCCATGCCCCTAAGCAACCACGGACCCTCAAGTCCTCTCAGGATGCTAGTTGAAGCTTGTAAAACAAGACAATCACACAAATCATATTGTGATCACCAGGGGCCTTTACTGGACCAATCGGACACAAAAAGGTGCCACATGTCTGAACTAGGCCTCAAAGACAGAAGGATTTGTACCCAGTCAGGACCAGCCTGAAACCAAGGGCCCCAGCACTTTCAAGGCCACATAGAGTCTCCCCCGATGATGGAGGGATAAAGAACAGTCAGATAGACTTAGTAGGACACGAAGGCGCGCCAGTCTATAACTAAAGGCGCAACATACCTCCGCCGGGACAAAAGGAAACAGCGGCCCCGAAGGTAGACCCCGAGGCCTCAGGGGCAGTCGCTTCACCGGAAGGCTGAACTGGACCAGGTGATCCCACTCCTGACGAGCCCCAGTTAACGAAACATGGACAATATCATAAGCACACTGCGGGAGGTGCAGATGCACCAGCGCCAAAGATATGGCCATGCGGAACCGTGTTGTAACCTCCGGTGGGAACAGGCCACACTCCCTAGAAAGGATAAGTAGCGTTTGGGTTACCTGCATGCCTAGTAAGAGTTGATAGTAGGGAACTCGTCTTGTGAGAAATAGAATCCCCAGAGACGGTTGGCTTAGTAGGCACCCGATTCCCTGATTCAGAGGAACAGAGCACTCTAAAATGGCATTCAGAACATAACTGATAGGCATGTATCTCCCGGGCCAATTCATATTCTTTGCAAGAAATAGAGTCTAAATCAGAGACATCCTTCTCCAAGAATCCTCCATAACTGGGACTCTGCCGTCTCCAGAGAAACAGACACCAGTGGACCAGGATTTCTCCGTCACCACGCGGTCAGGAAAACGGAAATGGGGTCACAAGGTAAACCGCGCAGTCCATACAAAAGCGCGCCCGACCGAAAAGGCCGCGTCACTAGACATAGGTCGTTATGTTCCAAAATAGCCATGAGCCGAAGCAACACTACACAGTAGCTGACGGAATCACATAAACATGATTATAAACCCCCCTGTTCAATAATCCCCCTCAGGAGATATTAACCCTTGATTCCAAGATACAAAAAGGAGCCTCACTGAGACCCTATGTTAAAGTTATCCGCGAAAGGTCGTAGCCCCTCTCGGATAAACAGTTGAAATTACAATACATCCATGATGAAAGTAAAATGAAACGATCTTACCGGAATCTACACCGTGGAACAGGAACATGGCCCCTCAAGTGTGACAGATAGTAGCGTCGCCTCTGCCATGGACCTGAGAGAAAAAAAGCAGGCAGCGAAACTCGTCAACGCTAATTGCTTGTGGAGCTGTTAATATGAGTCGAGATGGTTTTAAAGAAAGATTCTCCCTGCATCTCCGGTCTCTAACTTTCACCCATGCTCTCACTGAGAGGCTGACAGGACTACTTAAAACTCCAGTCCCATGCCGAAGAGTACCCTCCATAAGAGACTATAGAAAACCTCTGCCAACCTACTGGGACGAAAGGCAAAGAATGACTGGGGAATGAGGGAAGTGGGAAGAGTATTTAAGCCTTTGGCTGGGGTCTTTGCCTCCTCCTGGTGGCCAGGTTATAATTTCCCAAAAGTAATGAATGCAGCTGTGGACTTTATGAAGAAAATTGACAATTTGGGCCCAATTTGGACATTTCCACATAGGGGTGTACTCACTTTTGTTGCCAGCTGTTTAGACATTAATGGCTGTGTGTTGAGTTATTTTGAAGAGACAGCGAATTTACACTGTTATACAGGCTGTACACTCACTACTTTACATTGTAGCAAAGTGTCTTTTTTTCGTTGTTGTCACATGAAAATATATAATAAAATATTTACAAAAATGTGAGGGGTGTACTCACTTTGTGAGATACTGAGGCTTATTTAACAAATGTCTGTCGAACCTGATCCAACAGTGCGGATCAGGTCCGACAGACATCGCTGAATGCGGAGAGCAATACGCTCTCTGTTTTCAGCATTGCACCAGCAGCTCACAAGAGCTGCTGGTGCAACCCCGCCCCCTGCAGACTCGCGGCCAATCGACCACCAGCAGGGGGTGTCAATCAACCCGATCGTACTCAATCGGGTTGAATTGCGGCGATTCCTGTCCGCCTCATCAGAGCAGGCAGACAGGGTTATGGAGCAACGGTCTTTAGACTGCTGCTTCATAACTGGTGTTTCTGGCGAGCCTGGAGGCTTGCCAGAAACACGGGCCCTCAAGCTCCGTACAGAGCTTGATAGATAGGCCCCACTGTATGTAAGATTCAAGGTACTTTTGGTGCGGAAGCCTCAAATAATAATATTTAATTATATTTGTGCCCTAAACAATTTAAAATTAACATGCATCTTAGCACGTAAAGGGATAGTAAACCCAAAATGTTTTCTTTCACGATTTAGATAGAGCATGAAATTTTAAGCAACTTTCTAATTTACTCCTATTATCATTTTTTCTTCATTCTCTTGCTATCTTTATTTGATAAAGCATGAATCTAAGCTAAGGTTCAGCACCTGGGTTGCGCTTGCTGATTGGTGGCTAAATGTAAACCTGATAGTAAAAGGGTTTCTGTAACAGAATAAATAAATAATACATCTTCATGTAGAGAAATTTTAGAAAGTCTGGAAAATATATTCACATTGGTTTGAAAGTCAGGGTAAACTAAAAAAGGAGAACCATTTACCACAGGTCTGGGAATCATTCTAGGATACATAAAGATTTTATAAACTACAGATTTTAGTTTAGACCTTCTTGTGTATCAGTTTGTTATTCAGGCTTCTTCCATCAACTTCATTAAAGTTGTTAGGGAGATTCTGGAAGAACCTATGAGGCAATGCATGTGTCGGACATAAAATCCATCCTGATATTTTATCCAAATAAAGCAGTTACCAGAAATCTAAAAGTAGTTCTATACAATAGTTTCCAATGGCAACACCAGTAAGGGATGGTTCTTTTAATATTTTGTCTCAAACCATAGGACAGTAAAAATCATTGTTCCATCGCTTTTATTTTCTTTATAAGCTGTGTGTAGGTTTTACTCATGTTCAAAACATGAGGCGAGAGAGTTCAAAGTAATGCATCACAAGTATAGTGCACTGTAGTCAAACAAAATAAATCATATCAATGAAAGGCCCATACAGTGATGGTAATGTAAAAACTAACTTCCCAACAAAATGAATAGGAAAAAAGATATAAAAAAAAGGTTGTGACCCATGACCTTGTGACTCCTTCTTCTGCATGCTTGTGTGCATATGCAGGCTCTACATGACCTTGTGATTCCTTCATCTGCATGCTTGTGTGCATATGCAGGCTCTACATGACCATGTGACTCCTTCCTCTGCATATTTGTGTGCATATGCAGGCTCTACATGACCTTGTGATTCCTTCATCTGCATGCTTGTGTACATATGCAGGCTCTACATGACCTTATGATTCCTTCATCTGCATGCTTGTGTGCATATGCAGGCTCTACATGACCTTGTGACTCCATCTGCATGCTTGTGTGCATATGCAGGCTCTACATGACCGTGTAACTCCTTCATCTGCATGCTTGTGTGCATATGCAGGCTCTACATGACCTTGTGACTCCTTCATCTGCATGTTTGTGTGCATATGCAGGCTCTACATGACCTTGTGACTCCTTCATCTGCATGCTTGTGTGCATATGCAGGCTCTACATGACCTTGTGACTCCTTCATCTGCATGCTTGTGTGCATATGCAGGCTCTACATGACCATGTGACTCCTTCATCTGCAAGCTTGTGTGCATATGCAGGCTCTACATGACCTTATGATTCCTTCATCTGCATGCTTGTGCACATATGCAGGCTCTACATGACCTTGTGACTCCTTCATCTGCATGCTTGTGTGCATATGCAGGCTCTACATGACCGTGTAACTCCTTCATCTGCATGTCTGTGTGCATATGCAGGCTCTACATGACCTTGTGACTCCTTCATCTGCATGCTTGTGTGCATATGCAGGCTCTACATGACCTTATGATTCCTTCATCTGCATGCTTGTGTACATATGCAGGCTCTACTGACCTTGTGACTCCTTCATCTGCATGCTTGTGTGCATATGCAGGCTCTACATGACCTTGTGGCTCCATCTGCATGTTTGTGTGCATATGCAGGCTCTACATGACCGTGTAACTCCTTCATCTGCATGCTTGTGTGCATATGCAGGCTCTACATGACCTTGTGATTCCTTCCTCTGCATGCTTGTGTGCATATGCAGGCTCTACATGACCTTGTGATTCCTTCCTCTGCATGTTTGTGTGCATATGCAGGCTCTACATGACCTTGTGATTCCTTCATCTGCATGTTTGTGTGCATATGCAGGCTCTAAACGACCTTGTGACTCCATCTGCATGCTTGTGTGCATATGCAGGCTCTACATGACCTTGTGACTCCTTCATCTGCATGTTTGTGTGCATATGCAGGCTCTACATGACCTTGTGACTCCATCTGCATGTTTGTGTGCATATGCAGGCTCTACATGACCTTGTGACTCCTTCATCTGCATGTCTGTGTGCATATGCAGGCTCTACATGACCTTGTGATTCCTTCATCTGCATGCTTGTGTGCATATGCAGGCTCTACATGACCTTGTGACTCCTTCCTCTGCATGTTTGTGTGCATATGCAGGCTCTACATGACCTTGTGACTACTCCATCTGCATGTTTGTGTGCATATGCAGGCTCTACATGACCTTGTGACTCCTTCATCTGCATGCTTGTGTGCATATGCAGGCTCTACATGACCTTGTGACTCCTTCATCTGCATGCTTGTGTGCATATGCAGGCTCTACATGACCTTGTGACTCCTTCCTCTGCATGTTTGTGTGCATATGCAGGCTCTACATGACCTTGTGATTCCTTCATCTGCATGCTTGTGTGCATATGCAGGCTCTACATGACCTTGTGACTCCTTCATCTGCATGCTTGTGTGCATATGCAGGCTCTACATGACCTTGTGACTCCTTCATCTGCATGCTTGTGTGCATATGCAGGCTCTACATGACCTTGTGACTCCTTCCTCTGCATGTTTGTGTGCATATGCAGGCTCTACATGACCTTGTGATTCCTTCATCTGCATGCTTGTGTGCATATGCAGGCTCTACATGACCTTGTGACTCCTTCATCTGAATGCTTGTGTGCATATGCAGGCTCTACATGACCTTGTGACTCCTTCATCTGCATGCTTGTGTGCATATGCAGGCTCTACATGACCTTGTGACTCCTTCCTCTGCATGTTTGTGTGCATATGCAGGCTCTACATGACCTTGTGATTCCTTCATCTGCATGCTTGTGTGCATATGCAGGCTCTACATGACCGTGTGACTCCTTTATCTGCATGCTTGTGTGCATATGCAGGCTCTACATGACCGTGTGACTCCTTTATCTGCATGTTTGTGTGCAAATGCAGGCTCTACATGACCGTGTGACTCCTTCATCTGCATTCTTGTGTGCATATGCAGGCTCTACATGACCTTGTGACTTCTCCATCTGCATGTTTGTGTGCATATGCAGGCTCTACATGAGCTTGTGACTCCTTTATCTGCATGCTTGTGTGCATTTGCAGGCTCTACATGACCTTGTGACTCCTTCATCTGCATGTTTGTGTGCATATGCAGGCTCTACATGACCTTGTGACTCCTTCATCTGCATGTTTGTGTGCATATGCAGGCTCTACATGACCGTGTGACTCCTTCATCTGCATGCTTGTGTGCATATGCAGGCTCTACATGACCTTGTGACTCCTTCCTCTGCATGCTTGTGTGCATATGCAGGCTCTACATGACCTTGTGACTCCTTCATCTGCATGTTTGTGTGCATATGCAGGCTCTACATGACCGTGTGACTCCTTCATCTGCATTCTTGTGTGCATATGCAGGCTCTACATGACCTTGTGACTCCTCCATCTGCATGTTTGTGTGCATATGCAGGCTCTACATGACCTTGTGACTTCTTCATCTGCATGTTTGTGTGCATATGCAGGCTCTACATGACCTTGTGACTCCATCTGCATGCCTGTGTGCATATGCAGGCTCTACATGACCTTGTAACTCCATCTGCATGCTTGTGTGCATATGCCGGCTCTACATGACCTTGTGACTCCTTCATCTGCATGTTTGTGTGCATATGCAGGCTCTACATGACCTTGTGACTCCTTCATCTGCATGCTTGTGTGCATATGCAGGCTCTACATGACCGTGTGACTCCTTCATCTGCATGCTTGTGTGCATATGCAGGCTCTACATGACCTTGTGACTTCTTCATCTGCATGTTTGTGTGCATATGCAGGCTCTACATGACCTTGTGACTCCATCTGCAGGTTTGTGTGCATATGCAGGCTCTACACGACCTTGTGACTTCTTCATCTGCATGTTTGTGTGCATATGCAGGCTCTACATGACCTTGTGACTCCATCTGCATGTTTGTGTGCATATGCAGGCTCTACATGACCTTGTGACTCCTTCATCTGCATGCCTGTGTGCATATGCAGGCTCTACATGACCTTGTGACTCCTTCATCTGCATGCTTGTGTGCATATGCAGGCTCTACATGACCTTGTGACTCCTTCATCTGCATGCTTGTGTGCATATGCAGGCTCTACATGACCTTGTGACTCCTTCATCTGCATGCTAGTGTGCATATGCAGGCTCTACATGACCGTGTGACTCCTTCATCTGCATGCTAGTGTGCATATGCAGGCTCTACATGACCGTGTGACTCCTTCATCTGCATGCTTGTGTGCATATGCAGGCTCTACATGACCTTGGGATTCCTTCATCTGCATGTTTGTGTGCATATGCAGGCTCTACATGACCTTGTGATTCCTTCATCTGCATGTTTGTGTGCATATGCAGGCTCTACATGACCTTGTGATTCCTTCATCTGCATGCTTGTGTACATATGCAGGCTCTACATGACCTTGTGACTCCTTCATCTGCATGCTAGTGTGCATATGCAGGCTCTACATGACCTTGTGATTCCTTCATCTGCATGCTTGTGTGCATATACAGGCTCTACATGACCTTGTGATTCCTTCATCTGCATGCTTGTGTGCATATGCAGGCTCTACATGACCTTGTGACTCCTTCATCTGCATGCTTGTGTGCATATGCAGGCTCTACATGACCTTGTTATTCCTTCATCTGCATGCTTGTTTGCATATGCAGGCTCTACATGACCTTGTGACTTCATCTGCATGCTTGTGTGCATATGCAGGCTCTACATGACCTTGTGACTCCTTCCTCTGCATGTCTGTGTGCATATGCAGGCTCTACATGACCTTGTGACTCCTTCCTCTGCATGTCTGTGTGCATATGCAGGCTCTACGTGACCTTGTGACTCCTTCCTCTGCATGCTTGTGTACATATGCAGGCTCTACGTGACCTTGTGACTCCTTCCTCTGCATGCTTGTGTACATATGCAGGCTCTACGTGACCTTGTGACTCCTTCCTCTGCATGCTTGTGTACATATGCAGGCTCTACGTGACCTTGTGACTCCTTTCTCTGCATGGTTGTGTGCATATGCAGGCTCTACATGACCGTGTAACTCCTTCATCTGCATGCTTGTGTGCATATGCAGGCTCTACATGACCTTGTGACTCCTTCATCTGCATGTTTGTGTGCATATGCAGGCTCTACATGACTGTGTGACTCCTTTATCTGCATGTTTGTGTGCATATGCAGGCTCTACATGACCGTGTGATTCCTTCATCTGCATGCTTGTGTGCATATGCAGGCTCTACATGACCGTGTGACTCCTTTATCTGCATGTTTGTGTGCATATGCAGGCTCTACATGACCGTGTGACTCCTTCGTCTGCATGCTTGTGTGCATATGCAGGCTCTACATGACCTTGTGACTCCTTCATCTGCATGTTTGTGTGCATATGCAGGCTCTACATGACTGTGTGATTCCTTCATCTGCATGCTTGTGTGCATATGCAGGCTCTACATGACTGTGTGACTCCTTTATCTGCATGTTTGTGTGCATATGCAGGCTCTACATGACCGTGTGACTCCTTCATCTGCATTCTTGTGTGCATATGCAGGCTCTACATGACCTTGTGACTCCATCTGCTTGTTTGTGTGCATATGCAGGCTCTACATGACCTTGTGACTCCTTCCTCTGCATGTTTGTGTGCATATGCAGGCTCTACATGACCTTGTGATTCCTTCCTCTGCATGTTTGTGTGCATATGCAGGCTCTACATGACCTTGTGATTCCTTCCTCTGCATGTTTGTGTGCATATGCAGGCTCTACATGCCCTTGTGGCTCCATCTGCATGTTTGTGTGCATATGCAGGCTCTACATGACCTTGTGACTCCTTCATCTGCATGCTTGTGTGCATATGCAGACTCTACATGACCGTGTAACTCCTTCATCTGCATGCTTGTGTGCATATGCAGGCTCTACATGACCTTGTGACTCCTTCCTCTGCATGTTTGTGTGCATATGCAGGCTCTACATGACCTTGTGACTCCATCTGCATGCTTGTGTGCATATGCAGGCTCTACATGACCTTGTGACTCCATCTGCATGTTTGTGTGCATATGCAGGCTCTACATGACTTTGTGATTCCTTCATCTGCATGCTTGTGTGCATATACAGGCTCTACATGACCTTGTGATTCCTTCATCTGCATGCTTGTGTGCATATGCAGGCTCTACATGACCTTGTGACTCCTTAATCTGCATGCTTGTGTGCATATGCAGGCTCTACATGACCTTGTTATTCCTTCATCTGCATGCTTGTGTGCATATGCAGGCTCTACATGACCTTGTGACTTCATCTGCATGCTTGTGTGCATATGAAGGCTCTACATGACCTTGTGACTCCTTCCTCTGCATGTCTGTGTGCATATGCAGGCTCTACATGACCTTGTGACTCCTTCATCTGCATGCTTGTGTGCATATGCAGGCTCTACATGACCTTGTGACTCCTTCCTCTGCATGTTTGTGTGCATATGCAGGCTCTACGTGACCTTGTGACTCCTTCCTCTGCATGCTTGTGTACATATGCAGGCTCTACGTGACCTTGTGACTCCTTCCTCTGCATGCTTGTGTACATATGCAGGCTCTACATGACCTTGTGACTCCTTCATCTGCATGCTTGTGTGCATATGCAGGCTCTACATGACCGTGGGATTCCTTCATCTGCATGCTTGTGTGCATATGCAGGCTCTACATGACCGTGTGACTCCTTTATCTGCATGTTTGTGTGCATATGCAGGCTCTACATGACCGTGTGACTCCTTCATCTGCATTCTTGTGTGCATATGCAGCCTCTACATGACCTTGTGACTCCATCTGCATGTTTGTGTGCATATGCAGGCTCTACATAACCTTGTGACTCCATCTGCATGTTTGTGTGCATATGCAGGCTCTACATGACCTTGTGACTCCTTCCTCTGCATGCTTGTGTGCATATGCAGGCTCTACATGACCTTGTGACTCCATCTGCATGTTTGTGTGCATATGCAGGCTCTACATGACCTTGTGACTCCATCTGCATGCTTGTGTGCATATGCAGGCTCTACATGACCTTGTGACTCCATCTGCATGCTTGTGTGCATATGCAGGCTCTACATGACCTTGTGACTCCTTCATCTGCATGCTTGTGTGCATATGCAGGCTCTACATGACCTTGTGACTCCTTCCTCTGCATGCTTGTGTACATATGCAGGCTCTACGTGACCTTGTGACTCCTTCCTCTGCATGCTTGTGTACATATGCAGGCTCTACATGACCTTGTGACTCCTTCATCTGCATGCTTGTGTGCATATGCAGGCTCTACATGACCGTGTGACTCCTTTATCTGCATGTTTGTGTGCATATGCAGGCTCTACATGACCGTGTGACTCCTTCATCTGCATTCTTGTGTGCATATGCAGGCTCTACATGACCTTGTGACTCCATCTGCATGTTTGTGTGCATATGCAGGCTCTACATGACCGTGTGACTCCTTCATCTGCATTCTTGTGTGCATATGCAGGCTCTACATGACCTTGTGATTCCTTCATCTGCATGCTTGTGTGCATATGCAGGCTCTACATGACCTTGTGACTCCTTCATCTGCATGCTTGTGTGCATATGCAGGCTCTACATGACCTTGTGATTCCTTCCTCTGCATGTTTGTGTGCATATGCAGGCTCTACATGACCTTGTGACTCCTTCATCTGCATGTTTGTGTGCATATGCAGGCTCTACATGACCTTGTGACTCCTTCATCTGCATGCTTGTGTGCATATGCAGGCTCTACATGACCTTGTGACTACTCCATCTGCATGTTTGTGTGCATATGCAGGCTCTACATGACCTTGTGACTACTCCATCTGCATGCTTGTGTGCATATGCAGGCTCTACATGACCTTGTGACTCCTTCCTCTGCATGCTTGTGTGCATATGCAGGCTCTACATGACCTTGTGATTCCTTCATCTGCATGCTTGTGTGCATATGCAGGCTCTACATGACCTTGTGACTCCTTCATCTGCATGCTTGTGTGCATATGCAGGCTCTACATGACCTTGTGATTCCTTCCTCTGCATGTTTGTGTGCATATGCAGGCTCTACATGACCTTGTGACTCCTTCATCTGCATGTTTGTGTGCATATGCAGGCTCTACATGACCGTGTGACTCCTTCATCTGCATTCTTGTGTGCATATGCAGGCTCTACATGACCTTGTGACTCCATCTGCATGTTTGTGTGCATATGCAGGCTCTACATGACCGTGTGACTCCTTCATCTGCATTCTTGTGTGCATATGCAGGCTCTACATGACCTTGTGATTCCTTCATCTGCATGCTTGTGTGCATATACAGGCTCTACATGACCTTGTGACTCCTTCATCTGCATGCTTGTGTGCATATGCAGGCTCTACATGACCTTGTGATTCCTTCCTCTGCATGTTTGTGTGCATATGCAGGCTCTACATGACCTTGTGACTCCTTCATCTGCATGTTTGTGTGCATATGCAGGCTCTACATGACCTTGTGACTCCTTCATCTGCATGCTTGTGTGCATATGCAGGCTCTACATGACCTTGTGATTCCTTCCTCTGCATGCTTGTGTGCATATGCAGGCTCTACATGACCTTGTGACTCCTTCACCTGCATGCTTGTGTACATATGCAGGCTCTACATGACCTTGTGACTCCTTCCTCTGCATGCTTGTGTGCATATGCAGGCTCTACAGAAGACAAAGCAAAGGACAACATGCTGTTTTAGCTAGATATTGTCTGATGCTTATGGTGTTATTTCTAAGCTAGTCATTAAATCCAAGAATTGGATTCTCTACAACTGAAATGATGAATGACCAGCCTGTTTGATGAGCGGCAAAACAATAATTGCAAAATATTTTTTCTTTAATATCTATCTAAAAATAGAAATGAGAGGAGAGAAATAGAGGTGTGGAGAAAAATAGAGCACCAGGATGACAGTTGGAGAAGGGTGTCTAGTGGCATAGACAAACAACAGAGGTTCTTCCATTGGCAAGATAGCAGAATTTACATTGCACACTATGGATTGACAAACTGTATACATTCAAAAAGCACTTAGTCAATGACCAGTTACAAATCGATAAACAGAAAATATAACAGAATTAAAGTAATATAGTTTAAACATGAACAGTTGTATTATTATGTGAAATTCTGATGATATAGTAACTGCCTCAGTTATTCATTTACTGGTCACTAAGGATCTGATGATAGCTCGTTAGCATTGAGAGAAATCACACAAAGGGGTAGATTTACTAGAGGTCGGGCGGACTGGATTCACTGTAGCGAATCATGTCTGCTCAACTTCGCTAAATGCTGACATCTTACATTGCACAAGCATTTCTTGTGAAATACTTGTGCACAGCCGCCCCTTGCACACTCGCAGCTAATCAGCCGCTAACAGGGGGTGTCAATCATCGTGATCGGATCGGGATGATTTCAGTGCGCCACCTAACGACCGCTGCTTCTTAACTTCCGTTTCAGGCTCGTCTGGGCATAGAATGCAGCATCTGCTGCATAATAAATCTACCCCAAAATCTTTTGCGTATTATAGTGTAATGTACATGTCTCTCCTTCACGTCCAGAAAGCTGCATAGCTAGAGCTCTCAAGCTAACATTTGCTTTCTAAAATTCTATTATGGACAATGCAGTACTCACCAGTCCTAGATAACCTTGCAAGATCTTTAGACCGTTAGCCTCTAAATCAGAACAACTGCATACAATACAAATGAAATAAATGTTACTGACAAACTGAACTCAAACCTGTAACCTTGTTTCTAGAGCCTGAATGATACGAAAGCGGTTTTCATGATATCCTTCTTCAGCTGATGAACCTTCTTTTTCATTATACAAATTGCTCTATATTAAAAAATAAAAATAAATTAAAAACACAATAATCTGAAAAAGTAAATGGCTGTATCTATATCTATTGTTGTTTTGGTAGAATACAAAAATACATAGGGATTATCTGCTGGAGCATGCCTAGAAGCTGTGAACTCAGTTGAAATACAATGCTTCTGTCTAAACACTGATAAGGCGGGTGGAGCAATGTGCTTGAGACAGCATGGCTTATTTTTGAAATTTATTTTAAAATACTTACCAGCAATTTTTAAACATTTTTTTATGCAAACTATTTTTACTTAATTAGCCCTTTTAGGATATGCACAGATCTCAACCTGTTTTATGGCACTTTAAATTGCCAAATGCGCCAGGTGCTACTTGCACCACATTAGCGTGAGAATGGTGAGAGAGATAGATTTATTTAAGGGACATGAAACCCAAAATATGTTTCTCTTGCAAGGTGTATCCAGTCCACGGATTCATCCTTTACTTGTGGGATATCCCCATTCCCTACAGGAAGTGGCAAAGAGAGCACACAGCAAAGCTGTCCACACAGCTCCCCCTCTAGCTCCACCCCCCAGTCATTCTCTTTGCCGGCTCTAAGCACTAGGGTCTCTCTACGGGAGGGTAAAGTGAATGTGGTGTTAGAATTGTAGTTTTATATCTTCAATCAAGAGTTTGTTATTTTTAAATAGTACCGGTTTGTGCTATTTACTCTCTAGCAGAAAAGTGATGAAAAATTCGTCAGAGAGGAAAATGATTTTAGCATGTTGTAACTAAAATCCACTGCTGTTCCCACACAGGACTGAGGAGTACCAGAAAACTTCAGTTGGTTGGAACAGTTTGCAGGCTTGACTGCAATGAGGTATGTTCGGGCAATTATTTCTAGACAAGAATGAGATAATGCTAGAAGACTGACAAGATCCCCATGTGGGGAGGGTAAGCTATGTTCTGAGACTTAGTATAGAATTGAATGCTTACATAACAGGGCTACATAGGCTGGTTGACACTAATGCAGGGCAATCGATTATTTATTTAAGAAATACTCGTTGGAGACACTTTTTTAAGCACTTTGGAGTGTTTTACTGGGGTTATTATCCACATGGCATAAATTTAGTCACTTAGAAGTGATTTTTGTAGGCCTCACAACTCCGGAGTGGAGTGGGAGGGGCCTAATTTCGCGCCTCAGATGCGCACTTAGAATTGAAAGACTGTTCATGCTGCTTCACATGGAGGGTCCAGCTGCTGATTGAGGGCCTAAAATAAGCTTTATTCCCCCAAATCTGATCCCTAAGGGCAGGTAGGGCCACAGCTGTAAGCTGTGGCAAGGTGCTGTAGTTATTTAACCGGTTGTTGGCTTTAGGCTGCTCCGGTTTGGGCATTAAGGGGTTAATCGTTCTGAAACTTGCGGTGCAATCATATTAAAGCCTTAGGTACATGCTGTGAAAATGTCAAAAAGATTGGTGCATTTTTCACTGTTTTGTAAAATTGTGTGCTCTTTTTATTTCTTAAAGGTTTGATTAAAGTGTTTTCCAAGCTTGCTTGTGTATACTACTAGTCTGTTAAACATGTCTGACACTAAGGAAAATCCTTGTTCAATGTGTTTAGAAGCCATGGTGGAACCCCCTCTCAGAATGTGTCCCAAATGCACTAATATGTCTATACACTTTAAAGATCATATTGTTGCACTTAAAAGTGTGGCCCTAGATGATTCTCAGACTGAAGGTAACGAGGATAGTCCGCCTACCTCTCCCCATGTGTCACAACCAGTTACGCCCGCTCAAGCGACGCCTAGTACCTCTAGTGCGTCTGCCCCTATTACATTGCAACAACTAGCGACAGTCATGGATAATTCCCTTGCGGCCTTTCTATCCAAACTGCCAGTTTTTCCTGCAAAGCGCGATAGCTCTGTTTTAAGAACAGATTATGAGCAGTCTGAAGCTTTGGTAGCCTTATCTGATGTACCCTCACAACACTCCGAAGTGGGGGTGAGGGATTTGATGTCTGAGGGAGAAATTTCCGACTCAGGAAAGGTTTCTCATCAGGCAGAGTCAGATTCATTTGGCGTTTAAATTTAAACTGGAACACCTCCGCGTATTGCTCAGGGAGGTATTAGTCACTCTGGATGATTGTGACCCTATGGTGGACCCAGAGAAATTGTGTAAAATGGACAAGTACCTAGAGGTCCCTGTATACACTGATGCGTTTCCGATCCCCAAAAGGGTTGCAGAGATTGTTATTAGGGAGTGGGATAGACCAGGTGTCCCTTTTGTTCCCCCCCCTATTTTTAAGAAAATGTTCCCCATAACTGACCCCAGGCGGGACTCGTGGCAGACGGTCCCTAAGGTAGAGGGGGCTGTTTCTACACTGGCTAAGCACACAACCATACCAATTGAAGACAGTTGTGCTTTTAAAGATCCTATGGATAAAAAGTTAGAAGGTTTACTTAAGAAAATTTTTGTTCAACAAGGTTTCCTTCTCCAACCTATTGCCTGCATTATTCCTGTAACTACTGCAGCGGCTTTCTGGTTTGAGGCGCTGGAGGAGTCGCTCAAGACGGAGACCTCATATGACGAAATTATGGATAGAATTAAGGCTCTAAAGCTGGCTAATTCTTTTATCAAAGATGGCGCTTTGCAATTAGCTAAGTTAGCGGCAAAAAATTCAGGTTTCGCCATTATGGCGCGCAGAGCACTTTGGCTCAAGTCATGGTCGGCCGATGTGTCGTCAAAATCCAAATTATTAAATATCCCTTTCAAAGGAAAGACCCTTTTCGGGCCAGAATTGAAAGAGATTATTTCAGAAATCACCGGGGGAAAGGGCCATGCTCTCCCTCAGGACAAGCCCTTTAAGGCTAGAAACAAAGCTAATTTTTGTTCCTTTCGTAACTTCAGGAGCGGTCCCGCTTCAGCCTCTACAGCTGCAAATTAAGAGGGTAACACTTCACAGCCCAAGGCAACCTGGAAGCCTTACCAGGGCTGGAACAAGGGAAAACAGGCCAAAAAGCATGCAGCTGCTACCAAGACAGCATGAAGGGGTAGCCCCCGATCTGGGACCGGATCTAGTAGGGGGCAGACTCTCTCTCTTCGCTCAGGCCTGGGCAAGAGATGTTCACGATCCCTGGGCATTAGAGATTGTTACCCAGGGATATCTTCTAGAATTCAAGGACTCCCCTCCAAGGGGAAGGTTCCACATTTTGCGTCTGTCTACAGACCAGACAAAGAAAGAGGCGTGTTTACGCTGTGTAGAAGATCTACTTACAATGGGAGTGATCCACCCAGTTCCAATTGCAGAACAAGGACTGGGGTTTTACTCAAACCTGTTTGTGGTTCCCAAAAAAGAAGGAACTTTCAGACCAATCCTAGATTTCAAAATTCTAAACAAATTCCTCAGAGTCCCATCATTCAAGATGTAGACCATTCGGACAATCTTACCAATGATCCAGGAGGGTCAATATATGACTACCGTGGATCTAAAGTATGCGTATCTGCATATTCCTATCCACAAAGATCATCACCAGTTTCTCAGGTTCGCCTTTCTGGACAAGCATTATCAGTTTGAGGCTCTTCCTTTCGGGTTGGCCACTGCTCCCAGAATTTTCACAAAGGTCGCTAGGGTCCCTCCTGGCGGTGCTAAGACCGCGGGGCATAGCAGTGGCGCCTTACTTAGACGACATCTTAATTCAAGCGTCGACTTTCCAAAGAACCAAGTCTCACACGGAGATCGTATTGGCCTTTCTGAGATCTCACGGGTGGAAGGTGAACGTAAAAAAGAGTTCTCTCTCCCCCCTCACAAGAGTTCCATTCTTAGGAACCCTGATAGACTCGGTAGAAATGAAAATATTTCTGAAAGAGGTCAGAAAGTTAAAACTGTTAACTACTTGCCGAGATCTTCATTCCATTCCTCGGCCATCTGTAGCTCAGTGCATGGAGACAATCGGGCTAATGGTAGCGGCAATGGACATAGTCCCCTTTGCTCGGATACACCTCAGACCACTGCAACTATGCATGCTCAAACAGTGGAATGGGGATTATGCAGATTTGTCTCCTCAAATTCAGTTGGACCAGGAGACCAGAGATTCTCTTCTCTGGTGGTTGTCTCAGGATCACCTGTCTCAGGGAATATGTTTACGCAGACCAGAGTGGATCATTGTAACGACCGATGCCAGTCTGTTAGGCTGGGGTGCGGTCTGGGACTCCCTGAAAGCTCAGGGCTTATGGTCTCGGGAAGAAACTCTTCTCCCGATAAACATTCTGGAACTGAGGGCGATATTCAACGCTCTTCAGGCATGACCTCAACTAGCTGCGGACAAATTTATCAGATTTCAGTCGGACAACATCACGACTGTAGCTTACGTCAATCATCAGGGGGGAACAAAGAGTTCCCTAGCGATGACGGAAGTAACCAAAATAATCAGGTGGGCGGAGGATCACTCCTGCCATCTCTCAGCAATTCACATCCCAGGAGTAGACAACTGGGAGGCGGATTTTCTAAGTCGTCAGACTTTTCACCCGGGGGAGTGGGAACTCCACCCGGAGGTATTTGCCCAGCTGACTCAGCGATGGGGCACTCCAGAGTTGGATCTGATGGCGTCCCGTCAGAACGCCAAACTTCCTCTCTACGGGTCCAGGTCCCGGGACCCCAAGGAGGTATTGATAGATGCTCTAGCAGCGCCTTGATCCTTCAATCTGGCTTATGTTTTTCCACCGTTTCCTCTCCTCCCTCGTCTGGTCGCCAGAATCAAACAGGAGAAGGCTTCGGTGATTCTGATAGCGCCTGCGTGGCCACGCAGGACTTGGTATGCAGACCTAGTGGACATGTCATCTGTCCCACCATGGACACTGCCAATGAGGCAGGATCTTCTAATACAGGGTCCGTTCAAGCATCCAAATCTAGTTTCTCTACGTCTGACTGCTTGGAGATTGAACGCTTAATTCTATCAAAGCGTGGTTTCTCTGAGTCAGTTATAGATACTCTGATTCAGGCTAGAAAGCCTGTTACCAGGAAAATCTACCATAAGATATGGCGGAAATATCTTTGTTGGTGTGAATCCAAGGGTTACTCATGGAGTAAAATTAGGATTCCCAGGATATTGTCCTTTCTCCAAGGATTGGAGAAAGGATTGTCAGCTAGTTCCTTAAAGGGACAAATATCTGCTCTGTCTATCCTTTTACACAAGCGTCTGGCCGAGGTACCAGACGTTCAAGCGTTTGTTCAGGCTTTAGTCAGAATCAAGCCTGTCTATAAACCTGTCGCTCCGCCATGGAGTCTAAATCTAGTTCTTTCAGTTCTTCAAGGGGTTTCGTTTGAACCTTTACATTCCATAGATATTAAGTTGTTATCTTGGAAAGTTTTGTTTTTGGTTGCTCTAAGAGTTTCAGAATTATCTGCCTTACAGTGCGATTCACCTTACCTGGTGTTCCACGCAGATAAGGTAGTTTTGCATACCAAACCTGGTTTTCTTCCTAAAGTTGTTTCTAACAAGAATATTAACCAGGAAATAGTTGTTCCTTCTCTGTGTCCTAATCCATCTTCAAAGAAGGAACATCTACTACACAATCTTGATGTAGTTTGTGCTTTAAAGTTCTATTTACAAGCAACTAAGGATTTCAGACAAACATCTTCCTTGTTTGTTATCTATTCTGGTAAGAGGAGAGGTCAGAAAGCGACTGCTACCTCTCTTGCCTTTTGGCTGAAAAGCATCATCCGTTTGGCCTATGAGACTGCTGGCCAGCAGCCTCCTGAAAGAATTACTGCTCATTCTACCAGAGCAGTGGCTTCCACATGGGCTTTCAAAAATGAGGCTTCTGTTGAACAAATTTGTAAAGCAGCGACTTGGTCTTCACTGCATACTTTTGCCAAATTTTACAAATTCGATACTTTTGCTTCTTCGGAGGCTATTTTTAGGTACCTGTCTTGTTCCCTCCCTTCATCCGTGTCCTAAAGCTTTGGTATTGGTATCCCACAAGTAAAGGATGAATCCGTGGACTGGATACACCTTGCAAGAGAAAACATAATTTATGCTTACCTGATAAATTACTTTCTCTTGCGGTGTATCCAGTCCACGGCCCGCCCTGGCATTTAAGCCAGGTAAATTTTTTTTGTTTAAACTACAGTCACCACTGCACCCTATGGTTTCTCCTTTTTCTTCCTAACCTTTGGTCGAATGACTGGGGGGTGGAGCTAGAGGGGGAGCTGTGTGGACAGCTTTGCTGTGTGCTCTCTTTGCCACTTTCTGTAGGGAATGGGGATATCCCACAAGTAAAGGATGAATCCGTGGATTGGATACACCGCAAGAGAAAGTAATTTATCAGGTAAGCATAAATTCTGTTATTTCTTGATCCAGAAAGAGCATTTCATTTTAAACACCTTTCTAATTTACATCTATTATGCCATTTTCGTCTTTCTCTTGTTATCTTTTGTTGAAAAGCAGGGATGTAAGCTCATAGAAACATAGATATTGACGGCAGATAAGAGCCATAGGCCCAGCAAGTCTGTCCAATATTACCTAACAGTATAAACTTATCTAGTTCGTAGGATGGCCTTATGCTTGTCCCAGGCATTTTTAAAGTCCCCTCACAGTGTTTGTTCAGCTCAGTAGAGTGAATGTGGTTGGAGCACTATATGGCAGCAGTTTTGCAAGAATGTTATCCATTTGCAAGAGCACTGAATGGCAGCACTACTTCCTGCTATATTGTGCTCCAAACACCTACCTATTTACCTCTTCAACAAAGAATACCATGGGAACGAAGCAAACTTTATAATATAAGTAAATTGTAAAAGTATTTATAATAATATGCTCTGTATAGATCACAAAAGAAAGTTTTTGTGTTTCATATCCCTTTAATCATTTTGAAAGGAAAAAGTGTTTCACAGACGCACTGCTAAGCTGACACCATCTTACCTGAACCACCGAAAAACAAAACAAAAAAAGGTTTTTGAAACATTTTAGTAACAGTCTATTGTAGTAGTCATGTATTGTTAAGAATTAGTTAAAAAATATAAATACTGAAATATTACATTTAAAACTTAAAGTGATGGTAAACTCTCCACTTTATAAAAACAGGAATGTTAGTAATATTTTAGATGTAGTTTAATTCATCAGTTGTAAAGAAGTTGCACTATAACTTACTTTTTAATATAGATATGAAATTCAAATACCGCTGCAAAACTACATTTTCTGTGAGCTAAAGGTTTGAATTGTTGTCCAATCAGCACTCTCCTCTTATGGCACTTTTGTTGTAGCTAGAGCAAAGGTTGGAGAACACTTCAAACTGTTAGCTCACATAATTACTCTTCCTGACCACCAGGAGGAGTCAAAGATTCACAAACCCCAAGAGATCTATAAAACCCCTCCCACCTTACTGGTTTTATAGCCAAACAAGAAAGGTAGGAAAATAAATAAGGGCAAAAAAGGAGAAGGAAAAAAAAGAGGTGGAAAAAACTATCAGAAAAATTAATAGGGTGGTGTCTAGTAGTCTCATCACAATGAAAGGAGAGCATAAATTATGTTTTCTTTCATACAGGTGGTGAGTGCCCATAATCCATTACTCCTGGGAACAAATACCGAAGCTGTAAAGTCCACAAGTAATGAGGGTGGGACAAGCATGACATATAGAAAAATCTATCTACACACTCTTTTTTTCACAATATTAAATCAAGCACAGATTACTGCCTGCAGGACTTTTCACAAAAGACTGTGTTGGAAAAGCAAAAAAAAACATCCAAAATGGAAAAATACTTAAAAATGCATAGAAGGCTAGATAGTTGCCTAGCAAATTTTGTCATAAACCCCCCACCAAAATGTAGCAACTGTCCTGGAAAAAAGGGCAGTAGTCCGATTAGGAGGAGACAGGTCTACCTCCGTAGTTTCTAGAACCAGGAAAAAGAACAAACTGAATAGGCTTATCTTAAATCCTATATAGCCTGAAGAAAAAACTGCAAATCCAAATGATGGTGAATTCTCTCCATAGAAAATTTAGGACAAAAAAGAGGGAACAACCATTTCCAACTCATATTGTCCAAAGACACCACTTTAGACAAAACAAAAATCAAACAGTCCACAAAACTGCCTTATCCTGATAAAAACAAAATTTATGCTTACCTGATAAATTTCTCTCTTGTGGTGTATCCAGTCCACGGGTTCATCCATTACTTGTGGGATATTCTCCTTCCCAACAGGAAGTTGCAAGAGGACACCCACAGCAGAGCTGTCTATATAGCTCCTCCCCTAACTGCCACCTCCAGTCATTCGACCGAAGACAAGTAAGAAAAAGGAGAAACTATAGGGTGCAGTGGTGACTGTAGTTTGAAAAATAAAAACACCTGCCTTAAAGTGACAGGGCGGGCGGTGGACTGGATACACCACAAGAGAAATAAATTTATCAGGTAAGCATAAATTTTGTTTTCTCTTGTAAGGTGTATCCAGTCCATGGGTTCATGGGTATTGGGATACCAATACCAAAGCTTTAGGACACGGATGAAGGGAGGGACAAGGCAGGCACTTAAACAGAAGGCACCACTGCCTGTAAGACCTTTCTCCCAAAAATAGCCTCCGAGGAAGCAAAAGTATCAAATTTGTAGAATTTAGAAAAAGTATGAAGTGAAGACCAAGTCGCCGCCTTACAAATCTGTTCAACAGAGGCCTCATGTTTAAAAGCCCATGTGGAAGCTACCGCTCTAGTAGAATGAGCTGTAATTCTTTCAGGAGGCTGCTGGCTAGCAGTCTCATATGCTAAACAAATTATGCTTCTTAGCCAAAAAGAAAGAGAAGTTGCCGAAGCCTTTTGGCCTCTCCTCTTTCCAGAGTAGACAACAAACAATGCAGATGTTTGATGAAAATCCTTAGTAGCTTGCAAATAAAACTTTAAAGCACGAACCATGTCAAGATTGTGTAACAGACGTTCCTTCTTTGAAGAAGGATTTGGACACAGTGACGGAACAACAATTTCATGATTGATATTCCTATTAGATACTTCCTTAGGAAGAAACCCAGGTTTGGTACACAAAACTACCTTATCTGCATGGAAGATCAGATAAGGGGAATCACACTGCAAGGCAGATAACTCTGAAACACTTCGAGCCGAAGAGATAGCTACAAAAAACAGAACTTTCCAAGATAAAAGCTTGATATCTATGGAATGCAAGGGTTCAAACGGAACCCCTTAAAGAACCTTAAGAACTAAATTTAAACTCCATGGCGGAGCAACAGGTTTAAACACAGGCCTGATTCTAACCAAAGCCTGACAAAACGACTGAACGTCTGGAACATCAGCCAGGCGCTTGTGCAAAAGAATAGACAGAGCAGAAATCTGTCCCTTTAAGGAACTAGCCGATAATCCCTTTTCCAATCCTTCTTGGAGAAAAGATAGTATCCTGGGAATCCTGACCTTACTCCACGAGTAACCCTTGGATTCACACCAATGCAGATATTTACACCATATCTTATGATAGATTTTCCTGGTGACACGCTTTCGAGCCTGAATCAAGGTATTAATGACCGACTCGGAGAAACCACATTTTGATAAAATCAAGCGTTCAATCTCCAAGCAGACGCAGAGAAACTAGATTTGGATGTTTGAATGGACCTTGGAGTAGAAGGTCCTGCCTCAGCGGCAGAGTCCATGGTGGAAAGGATGACATGTCCACCAGATCTGCATACCAAGTCCTGCGTGGCTACGCAGGTGCTATCAAAATCACTGAAGCTCTCTCCTGCTTGATCTTGGCAATCAGACGAGGGAGGAGAGGAAATGGTGAAAACACATAAGCCAGGCTGAAGGACCCGGGCATTGCTAGAGCATCTATCAGCTTCACCTGAGGATCCCTCGACCTGGACCCGTAACGAGGAAGCTTGGCGTTCTGATGAGACGCCATCAGATCCAGTTCTGGCTTGCCCCATAATTGAATCAGCTGGGCAAATACCTCCGGATGGAGCTCCCACTCCCCCGGATGAAAAGTCTGCCGACTTAGAAAGTCCGCCTCCCAGTTCTCTACTCCTGGGATATGGATAGCAGATAGATGGCAAGAGTGAACCTCCACCCATAGAATTATCTTTGAAACTTCCATCATTGCCAGGGGACTCCTTGTTCCCCCTTGATGGTTGATATAGGCTACAGTCGTGATATTGTCCGACTGAAATCTGATGAACTTGACCACAGCAAGCTGAGGCCAAGCCTGAAGAGCATTGAATATCGCTCTGAGTTTGCAAAGTTGCCGTGGTCTAAGATGTAGGCGGGCAAACGGAACTATGTCCATTGCCGCTACCATTAGGCCGATCATTTCCATACACTGAGCCATTGACGGCCGAGAAGTGGAATGAAGAACACGGCAGGAAGTTAGAAGCTTTGATATCCTGATCTCTGTCAGAAAAATCTTCATTTCTACTGAATCTATCAGAGTTCCTAGGAAGCAAACTCTTGTGAAGGGAGAAAGAGAACTCTTTTCTCTGTTCACTTTCCCCCCGAGAGACCTCAGAAAGGCCAGAACAATGTCCGTATGGGACTTGGCGATTTGAAAAGTCGACGCCTAAATCAGAATGGCGCCGTGGCTAACTCGAAGGGAAGAGCCACAAACTGGTAATGCCTGTCTAGGAAGGCGAACCTTAGGGACTGATGATGCACTCTGTGAATCGGAATGTGTAGATAAGCATCCTTTAAGTCCACGGTAGTCATATATTGACCCTCCTGGATCATAGGGAGGATGGTTCGAATTGTCTCCATTTTGAAGGATGGGACCCTGAGAAATTTGTTTAGGATTTTGAGATCCAAAATTGGTCTGAAATTTCCCTCTTTTTTGGGAACTATAAACAGGTTTGAATAGAAACCCTGCCCCTGTTCCTCTCTTGGAACTGGGTGGATCACTCCCATAACCAGTAGGTCTTGAACGCAACGTAAGAATGCCTCTCTCTTTATCTGGTTTGCAGATAATTGTGAGAGATGAAATCTCCCCTTTGGAGATGAACCTTTGAATTCCAGAAGATAACCCTGGGAAACAATCTCTAGTGCCCAGGGATCCTGGACGTCTCTTGCCCAAGCCTGGGCGAAGAGAGAAAGTCTGCCCCCTACTAGATCCGATCCCGGATCGGGGGCTACCCCTTCATGCTGTCTTAGAGGCAGCAGCAGGCTTCTTGGCCTGCTTCCCTTTGTTCCAAGTCTGGTTAGGTCTCCAGACTGGTTTGGACTGGGTGAAATTTCCCTCTTGTTTTGCATTAGAGGAAACCGAAGCTGCGTCACCCTTGAAGTTTCGAAAGGAACGAAAATTATTCTGCTTGGTCCTTAATTTGCTGGACCTATCCTGAGGAAGGGCATGACCCTTTCCTCCAGTAACGTCAGAGATGATCTCCTTCAGACCAGGCCTGAATAGGGTCTGTCCCTTGAAGGGGATGTTAAGAAGCTTAGACTTTGAAGTAACGTCTGCTGACCAGGACTTAAGCCATAGCGCCCTGTGCGCCAGAATGGCAAAACCTGAATTCTTAGCCGTCAGCTTGGTTAAATGAAAAACGGAGTCAGAAATAAAGGAATTAGCTAACTTAAGAGCTTTAATCCTGTCTAAAATATCATCTAACGGGGTCCCCACCTGTAGAGCCTCCTCAAGAGACTCGAACCAGAAAGCCGCTGCAGCAGTAACTGGGGCAATGCATGCAAGAGGCTGGAGAATAAAACCTTGATGTATAAAAAATTTCTAGAGGAAACCCTCCAATTTTTTATCCATAGGATCTAGGAAAGCACAACTGTCCTCGACGGGGATAGTTGTACGCTTCGCTAGGGTAGAGACTGCTCCCTCCACCTTAGGGACCGTCTGCCACGAGTCCCGTATGGCGGCATCTATGGGAAACATCTTTTTAAAAGCAGGAGGGGGAGAGAATGGCACACCTGGTCTATCCCATTCCTTAGTAATAATTTCCGAAAACCTCTTAGGGACTGGAAAAACATCAGTGTAAACAGGCACTGCAAAGTACTTGTCCATCTTACACAATTTCTCTGGAACTACAATGGGTTCACAGTCATCCAGAGTCGCTAAAACCTCCCTAAGCAATAAGCGGAGGTGTTCGAGCTTAAATTTAAACGCTGTCATTTCAAAATCAGACTGAAGCAACGCCTTCCCTGAATCTGAAATGTCACCCACAGATAGAAGCTCTCCTGCCTCAGCTTCTGTGAGGGTATATCGGACACAGGTATTAAAGCGTCAGAAAACAGAATTTATGTTTACCTGATAAATTACTTTCTCCAACGGTGTGTCCGGTCCACGGCGTCATCCTTACTTGTGGGATATTCTCTTCCCCAACAGGAAATGGCAAAGAGCCCAGCAAAGCTGGTCACATGATCCCTCCTAGGCTCCGCCTACCCCAGTCATTCGACCGACGTTAAGGAGGAATATTTGCATAGGAGAAACCATATGGTACCGTGGTGACTGTAGTTAAAGAAAATAAATTATCAGACCTGATTAAAAAAACCAGGGCGGGCCGTGGACCGGACACACCGTTGGAGAAAGTAATTTATCAGGTAAACATAAATTCTGTTTTCTCCAACATAGGTGTGTCCGGTCCACGGCGTCATCCTTACTTGTGGGAACCAATACCAAAGCTTTAGGACACGGATGAAGGGAGGGAGCAAATCAGGTCACCTAAATGGAAGGCACCACGGCTTGCAAAACCTTTCTCCCAAAAATAGCCTCAGAAGAAGCAAAAGTATCAAACTTGTAAAATTTGGTAAAAGTGTGCAGTGAAGACCAAGTCGCTGCCCTACATATCTGATCAACAGAAGCCTCGTTCTTGAAGGCCCATGTGGAAGCCACAGCCCTAGTGGAATGAGCTGTGATTCTTTCGGGAGGCTGCCGTCCGGCAGTCTCGTAAGCCAATCTGATGATGCTTTTAATCCAAAAAGAGAGAGAGGTAGAAGTTGCTTTTTGACCTCTCCTTTTACCGGAATAAACAACAAACAAGGAAGATGTTTGTCTAAAATCCTTTGTAGCATCTAAATAGAATTTTAGAGCGCGAACAACATCCAAATTGTGCAACAAACGTTCCTTCTTTGAAACTGGTTTCGGACACAGAGAAGGTACGATAATCTCCTGGTTAATGTTTTTGTTAGAAACAACTTTTGGAAGAAAACCAGGTTTAGTACGTAAAACCACCTTATCTGCATGGAACACCAGATAAGGAGGAGAACACTGCAGAGCAGATAATTCTGAAACTCTTCTAGCAGAAGAAATTGCAACTAAAAACAAAACTTTCCAAGATAATAACTTAATATCAACGGAATGTAAGGGTTCAAACGGAACCCCCTGAAGAACTGAAAGAACTAAATTGAGACTCCAAGGAGGAGTCAAAGGTTTGTAAACAGGCTTAATTCTAACCAGAGCCTGAACAAAGGCTTGAACATCTGGCACAGCTGCCAGCTTTTTGTGAAGTAACACAGACAAGGCAGAAATCTGTCCCTTCAGGGAACTTGCAGATAATCCTTTTTCCAATCCTTCTTGAAGGAAGGATAGAATCTTAGGAATCTTAACCTTGTCCCAAGGGAATCCTTTAGATTCACACCAACAGATATATTTTTTCCAAATTTTGTGGTAAATCTTTCTAGTTACAGGCTTTCTGGCCTGAACAAGAGTATCGATAACAGAATCCGAGAACCCTCGCTTCGATAAGATCAAGCGTTCAATCTCCAAGCAGTCAGCTGGAGTGAAACCAGATTCGGATGTTCGAACGGACCCTGAACAAGAAGGTCTCGTCTCAAAGGTAGCTTCCAAGGTGGAGCCGATGACATATTCACCAGATCTGCATACCAAGTCCTGCGTGGCCACGCAGGAGCTATCAAGATCACCGACGCCCTCTCCTGATTGATCCTGGCTACCAGCCTGGGGATGAGAGGAAACGGCGGGAACACATAAGCTAGTTTGAAGGTCCAAGGTGCTACTAGTGCATCCACTAGAGCCGCCTTGGGATCCCTGGATCTGGACCCGTAGCAAGGAACTTTGAAGTTCTGACGAGAGGCCATCAGATCCATGTCTGGAATGCCCCACAGCTGAGTGACTTGGGCAAAGATTTCCGGATGGAGTTCCCACTCCCCCGGATGCAATGTCTGACGACTCAGAAAATCCGCTTCCCAATTTTCCACTCCTGGGATGTGGATAGCAGACAGGTGGCAGGAGTGAGACTCCGCCCATAGAATGATTTTGGTCACTTCTTCCATCGCTAGGGAACTCCTTGTTCCCCCCTGATGGTTGATGTACGCAACAGTTGTCATGTTGTCTGATTGAAACCGTATGAACTTGGTCCTCGCTAGCTGAGGCCAAGCCTTGAGAGCATTGAATATCGCTCTCAGTTCCAGAATATTTATCGGTAGAAGAGATTCTTCCCGAGACCAAAGACCCTGAGCTTTCAGGGATCCCCAGACCGCGCCCCAGCCCATCAGACTGGCGTCGGTCGTGACAATGACCCACTCTGGTCTGCGGAATGTCATCCCTTGTGACAGGTTGTCCAGGGACAGCCACCAACGGAGTGAGTCTCTGGTCCTCTGATTTACTTGTATCTTCGGAGACAAGTCTGTATAGTCCCCATTCCACTGACTGAGCATGCACAGTTGTAATGGTCTCAGATGAATGCGCGCAAAAGGAACTATGTCCATTGCCGCTACCATCAACCCGATCACTTCCATGCACTGAGCTATGGAAGGAAGAGGAACGGAATGAAGTATCCGACAAGAGTCTAGAAGTTTTGTTTTTCTGGCCTCTGTCAGAAAAATCCTCATTTCTAAGGAGTCTATTATTGTTCCCAAGAAGGGAACCCTTGTTGACGGAGATAGAGAACTCTTTTCCACGTTCACTTTCCATCCGTGAGATCTGAGAAAGGCCAGGACAATGTCCGTGTGAGCCTTTGCTTGAGGAAGGGACGACGCTTGAATCAGAATGTCGTCCAAGTAAGGTACTACAGCAATGCCCCTTGGTCTTAGCACAGCTAGAAGGGACCCTAGTACCTTTGTGAAAATCCTTGGAGCAGTGGCTAATCCGAAAGGAAGCGCCACGAACTGGTAATGCTTGTCCAGGAATGCGAACCTTAGGAACCGATGATGTTCCTTGTGGATAGGAATATGTAGATACGCATCCTTTAAATCCACCGTGGTCATGAATTGACCTTCCTGGATGGAAGGAAGAATAGTTCGAATGGTTTCCATCTTGAACGATGGAACCTTGAGAAACTTGTTTAAGATCTTGAGATCTAAGATTGGTCTGAACGTTCCCTCTTTTTTGGGAACTATGAACAGATTGGAGTAGAACCCCATCCCTTGTTCTCTTAATGGAACAGGATGAATCACTCCCATTTTTAACAGGTCTTCTACACAATGTAAGAATGCCTGTCTTTTTATGTGGTCTGAAGACAACTGAGACCTGTGGAACCTCCCCCTTGGGGGAAGTCCCTTGAATTCCAGAAGATAACCTTGGGAGACTATTTCTAGCGCCCAAGGATCCAGAACATCTCTCGCCCAAGCCTGAGCGAAGAGAGAGAGTCTGCCCCCCACCAGATCCGGTCCCGGATCGGGGGCCAACATTTCATGCTGTCTTGGTAGCAGTGGCAGGTTTCTTGGCCTGCTTTCCCTTGTTCCAGCCTTGCATTGGTCTCCAAGCTGGCTTGGCTTGAGAAGTATTACCCTCTTGCTTAGAGGACGTAGCACTTTGGGCTGGTCCGTTTCTACGAAAGGGACGAAAATTAGGTTTATTTTTCGCCTTGAAAGGCCGATCCTGAGGAAGGGCGTGGCCCTTACCCCCAGTGATATCAGAGATAATCTCTTTCAAGTCAGGGCCAAACAGCGTTTTCCCCTTGAAAGGAATGTTAAGTAGCTTGTTCTTGGAAGACGCATCAGCCGACCAAGATTTCAACCAAAGCGCTCTGCGCGCCACAATAGCAAACCCAGAATTCTTAGCCGCTAACCTAGCCAATTGCAAAGTGGCGTCTAGGGTGAAAGAATTAGCCAATTTGAGAGCATTGATTCTGTCCATAATCTCCTCATAAGGAGGAGAATCACTATCGACCGCCTTTATCAGCTCATCGAACCAGAAACATGCGGCTGTAGCGACAGGGACAATGCATGAAATTGGTTGTAGAAGGTAACCCTGCTGAACAAACATCTTTTTAAGCAAACCTTCTAATTTTTTATCCATAGGATCTTTGAAAGCACAACTATCCTCTATGGGTATAGTGGTGCGTTTGTTTAAAGTGGAAACCGCTCCCTCGACCTTGGGGACTGTCTGCCATAAGTCCTTTCTGGGGTCGACCATAGGAAACAATTTTTTAAATATGGGGGGAGGGACGAAAGGAATACCGGGCCTTTCCCATTCTTTATTAACAATGTCCGCCACCCGCTTGGGTATAGGAAAAGCTTCTGGGAGCCCCGGCACCTCTAGGAACTTGTCCATTTTACATAGTTTCTCTGGGATGACCAACTTGTCACAATCATCCAGAGTGGATAATACCTCCTTAAGCAGAATGCGGAGATGTTCTAACTTAAATTTAAATGTAATCACATCAGGTTCAGCTTGTTGAGAAATGTTCCCTGAATCAGTAATTTCTCCCTCAGACAAAACCTCCCTGGCCCCATCAGACTGGGTTAGGGGCCCTTCAGAAACATTAATATCAGCGTCGTCATGCTCTTCAGTATCTAAAACAGAGCAGTCGCGCTTACGCTGATAAGTGTTCATTTTGGCTAAAATGTTTTTGACAGAATTATCCATTACAGCCGTTAATTGTTGCATAGTAAGGAGTATTGGCGCGCTAGATGTACTAGGGGCCTCCTGAGTGGGCAAGACTCGTGTAGACGAAGGAGGGAATGATGCAGTACCATGCTTACTCCCCTCACTTGAGGAATCATCTTGGGCATCATTGTCATTGTCACATAAATCACATTTATTTAAATGAATAGGAATTCTGGCTTCCCCACATTCAGAACACAGTCTATCTGGTAGTTCAGACATGTTAAACAGGCATAAACTTGATAACAAAGTACAAAAAACGTTTTAAAATAAAACCGTTACTGTCACTTTAAATTTTAAACTGAACACACTTTATTACTGCAATTGTGAAAAAACATGAAGGAATTGTTCAAAATTCACCAAATTTTCACCACAGTGTCTTAAAGCCTTAAAAGTATTGCACACCAAATTTGGAAGCTTTAACCCTTAAAATAACGGAACCGGAGCCGTTTTTAACTTTAACCCCTTTACAGTCCCTGGTATCTGCTTTGCTGAGACCCAACCAAGCCCAAAGGGGAATACGATACCAAATGACGCCTTCAGAAAGTCTTTTCTAAGTATCAGAGCTCCTCTCACATGCGACTGCATGCCATGCCTCTCAAAAACAAGTGCGCAACACCGGCGCGAAAATGAGGCTCTGCCTATGCTTTGGGAAAGCCCCTAAAGAATAAGGTGTCTAAAACAGTGCCTGCCGATATTATTATATCAAAATACCCAGATAAAATGATTCCTCAAGGCTAAATATGTGTTAATAATGAATCGATTTAGCCCAGAAAAAGTCTACAGTCTTAATAAGCCCTTGTGAAGCCCTTATTTACGATCGTAATAAACATGGCTTACCGGATCCCATAGGGAAAATGACAGCTTCCAGCATTACATCGTCTTGTTAGAATGTGTCATACCTCAAGCAGCAAGAGACTGCTCACTGTTCCCCCAACTGAAGTTAATTGCTCTCAACAGTCCTGTGTGGAACAGCCATGGATTTTAGTGACGGTTGCTAAAATCATTTTCCTCATACAAACAGAAATCTTCATCTCTTTTCTGTTTCTGAGTAAATAGTACATACCAGCACTATTTCAAAATAACAAACTCTTGATTGAATAATAAAAACTACAGTTAAACACTAAAAAACTCTAAGCCATCTCCGTGGAGATGTTGCCTGTACAACGGCAAAGAGAATGACTGGGGTAGGCGGAGCCTAGGAGGGATCATGTGACCAGCTTTGCTGGGCTCTTTGCCATTTCCTGTTGGGGAAGAGAATATCCCACAAGTAAGGATGACGCCGTGGACCGGACACACCTATGTTGGAGAAAGCTCTGTATTAGTTCTGGCCCCAGAGCTGTCTCGCTTTCTTTGTAACCCTGGCAGTTTTGAAAATACCTCTGTAAGGGTATTAGTCATAACTGCCGCCATGTCCTGTAAGGTAAAAGAATTAGACGCGCTAGATGTAATTGGCGTCACTTGAGCGGGAGTTATAGGTTCTGACACATGGGGAGAGCTAGATGGCATAATCTCCCTTTTTTCAGTCAGAGAATCCACTGGAGATAAATCTTTAAGCGCCATAATATCTTTATAGTTTATAGAAATTTCAGTACATTTGGTACACATTCTAAGAGGGGGTTCCACCATGGCTTCCAAACATATTGAACAAGGAGTTTTCTCTATGTCAGACATGTTTAACAGACTAGTAATGAGACACGCAAGCTTGGAAAACACTTTAATAAAGGTGAAACAGTAATTAAACAAAAACGTTACTGTGCCTTTAAGAGAAAAAAACTAGAACTTAAACTGCAAAACAGTGTAAAAATATAGTAAAGTCTTCGAAATTTTTACAGTGTGTGTAAGGGACTAAAGCAACATTGCACCCACTTGCAAATGGATGATTAACCCCTTAGCCCCCAAACCGGATTCAAAAACGTCAACCACTGGTAAAAAACAGTTGAGCAATTGCCCCAGCTCTGCTGAGGCTCCTACCTGCCCCCAAATACAATTTGGTGAAGGAATAAACCCCTTATAATGGTCATCAGATGCCAAAGGACTCCTCTAGGGAAGCTGGATGTCTCAGTCTGAATTAAAACTGCGCAGCAATAGCGCTAAAATAGGCCCCTCCCACCATGTACTGGATGTCAGAGGGGACCTGATAAATTACTTTCTCCAACGGTGTGTCCGGTCCACGGCGTCATCCATAACTTGTGGGAATATTCTCTTCCCCAACAGGAAATGGCAAAGAGCACAGCAAAAGCTGGCCATATAGTCCCTCCCAGGCTCCGCCCCCCCCCAGTCATTCGACCGACGGACAGGAGAAAAAAAGGAGAAACTATAGGGTGCCGTGGTGACTGTAGTTAAAGAAAGAAATTTATCAAACCTGATTAAAAAACCAAGGCGGGCCGTGGACCGGACACACCGTTGGAGAAAGTAATTCATCAGGTAAGCATAAATTCTGTTTTCTCCAACATTGGTGTGTCCGGTCCATGGCGTCATCCATAACTTGTGGGAACCAATACCAAAGCTTTAGGACACGGATGAAGGGAGGGAGCCAATCAGGTTACCTAAACAGAAGGTACCACAGCTTGCAAAACCTTTCTCCCAAAAATAGCCTCCGGAGAAGCAAAAGTATCAAATTTGTAGAATTTGGCAAAAGTGTGCAGAGAAGACCAAGTCGCTGCCTTGCATATCTGATCAACAGAAGCCTCGTTCTTGAAGGCCCATGTGGAAGCCACAGCCCTAGTAGAGTGAGCTGTGATTCGTTCAGGAGGCTGCCGTCCGGCAGTCTCGTAAGCCAATCGGATGATGCTTTTCAGCCAAAAGGAAAGAGAGGTAGCAGTAGCTTTTTGACCTCTCCTCTTGCCAGAATAAACGACAAACAGAGAAGACGTTTGTCTGAAATCCTTTTTTGCTTCTAAATAGAACTTTAAAGCACGGACTTCATCTAAATTGTGTAACAAACGTTCCTTCTTTGAAACTGGATTCGGGCACAAAGAAGGCACAACTATTTCCTGGTTAATATTCTTGTTGGAAACAACTTTTGGAAGGAAACCAGGTTTAGTACGCAAAACAACCTTATCTGAATGAAACACCAGATAGGGCGGATTACACTGCAGAGCAGATAATTCAGAAACTCTTCTCTCAGAAGAAATAGCAACCAAAAACAGAACTTTCCAAGATAACAACTTGATATCTATGGAGTGTAAGGGTTCAAACGGAACCCCTTGAAGAACTGAAAGAACTAAATTTAGACTCCAGGGAGGAGTCAAAGGTCTGTAAACAGGCTTGATCCTGACCAAAGCCTGAACAAAAGCTTGAACATCTGGCACAGCTGCCAGTCGTTTGTGTAACAAGACAGATAAAGCAGAAATCTGTCCTTTTAGAGAACTCGCTGACAATCCCTTATCCAAACCTTCTTGGAGAAAGGAAAGGATCCTAGGAATTTTAATCTTACTCCATGAGAATCCCTTGGATTCACACCAACAGATATATCTTTTCCATATTTTATGGTAAATCTTTCACAGGTTTTCTGGCTTGTACCAGAGTATCTATCACAGAATCTGAAAACCCACGCTTAGATAAAATCAAGCGTTCAATTTCCAAGCAGTCAGCTGGAGAGAAACTAGATTTGGATGTTCGAATGGACCTTGTACTAGAAGATCCTGTCTCAAAGGTAGCTTCCATGGTGGAGCCGATGACATATTCACCAGGTCAGCATACCAAGTCCTGCGTGGCCACGCAGGAGCTATCAAAATCACTGAGGCCTTCTCCTGTTTGATCCTGGCTATCAGCCTGGGAATGAGAGGGAACGGTGGAAACGCATAAGCTAGGTTGAAGGCCCAAGGCGCCACTAATGCATCCACTAGAGTCGCCTTGGGATCCCTGGATCTGGACCCGTAGCAAGGAACCTTGACGTTCTGACGAGACGCCATCAGATCCATGTCTGTAATGCCCCATAATTGGGTCAATTGGGCAAACACCTCCGGGTGGAGTTCCCACTCCCCCGGATGTAAGGTCTGACGACTCAGATAATCCGCCTCCCAGTTTTCCACTCCTGGGATGTGGATCGCAGATAGGTGGCAGGAGTGATCCTCCGCCCATTTGATGATTTTGGTCACCTCTCTCATCGCCAGGGAACTCCTTGTTCCCCCCTGATGATTGATGTAAGCAACAGTCGTCATGTTGTCTGATTGGAATCTTATGAATCTGGCCTTTGCTAGTTGAGGCCAAGCCCTGAGAGCATTGAATATTGCTCTCAGTTCCAGAATGTTTATCGGGAGAAGAGACTCTTCCCGAGACCATAGACCCTGAGCTTTCAGGGAATCCCAGACCACGCCCCAGTCTAATAGACTGGCGTTGGTCGTGACGATGACCCACTCTGGTCTGCGGAAGCTCATTCCCTGGGACAGGTGATCCTGGGTCAGCCACCAACGGAGTGAGTCTCTGGTCTTCTGATCTACTTGAATCACTGGAGACAAGTCTGTATAGTCCCCATTCCACTGTTTGAGCATGCACAGTTGTAATGGTCTTAGATGAATTTGCGCAAAAGGAACTATGTCCATTGCTGCAACCATCAACCCTACTACTTCCATGCACTGAGCTATTGAAGGCCGTAGAACAGAGTGAAGAACTTGACAAGCGTTTAGAAGCTTTGACTTTCTGACATCTGTCAGGAAAATCTTCATTTTTAAAGAATCTATTATTGTCCCCAAGAAAGGGACTCTTGTCGACGGAGACAAGCAACTCTTTTCCATGTTCACCTTCCACCCGTGAGATCTGAGAAAGGCTAGAACAATGTCTGTGTGAGCCTTTGCCCTTGAAAGAGACGACGCTTGTATTAGAATGTCGTCCAAGTAAGGTGCTACTGCAATGCCCCTTGGTCTTAGAACCGCTAGAAGGGACCCGAGCACCTTTGTGAAAATCCTTGGAGCAGTGGCTAGCCCGAATGGGAGAGCCACAAACTGGTAATGTTTGTCCAGAAAGGCGAACCTTAGGAACTGATGATGATCTTTGTGGATAGGAATATGTAGATACGCATTCTTTAGATCCACGGTAGTCATAAATTGACCCTCCTGGATTGTAGGTAAAATCGTTTGAATAGTTTCCATTTTGAACGATGGCACTCTGAGAAATTTGTTTAGAATCTTTAAATCCAGAATTGGTCTGAAGGTTTCCTCTTTTTTGGGAACTACAAACAGATTTGAGTAAAACCCCAGTCCTTGTTCCGCAGTTGGAACTGGGTGTATCACTCCCATTTTTAACAGGTCTTCTACACAATGTAAGAATGCCTGTCTCTTTATTTGGTTTGAAGATAAACGAGAGATGTGGAACCTTCCCCTTGGGGGAAGTTCCTTGAATTCTAGAAGATAACCCTGAGAGACTATTTCTAGTGCCCAGGGATCCTGAACATCTCTTGCCCAAGCCTGAGCAAAGAGAGAGAGTCTGCCCCCTACTAGATCCGGTCCCGGATCGGGGGCTACCCCTTCATGCTGTTTTGATAGCAGCAGCAGGTTTCTTGGCCTGTTTACCCTTGTTCCAGCCTTGCATCGGTTTCCAAACTGGTTTGGTCTGGGAAGCATTACCCTCTTGTCTAGAGGCTGCAGAGTTGGAGGCCGGTCCATTCCTGAAATTGCGAAAGGAACCAAAATTGGACTTATTCTTAGCCTTGAAAGGCCTATCTTGTGGGAGGGCATGGCCCTTACCCCCAGTGATGTCTGAAATAATCTCTTTCAATTCTGGCCCAAAGAGGGTCTTACCTTTGAAAGGGATATTAAGCAGTTTTGTCTTGGAAGATACATCCGCTGACCAAGACTTTAGCCAGAGCGCTCTGCGCGCCACAATGGCAAACCCTGAATTTTTCGCCGCTAATCTTGCTAACTGCAAAGCGGCATCTAAAATAAAGGAATTAGCTAACTTAAGTGCGTGAATTCTGTCCATAACTTCCTCATACGGAGTCTCTCTACTGAGCGATTTTTCTAGTTCTTCGAACCAGAACCACGCTGCTGTAGTGACAGGAATAATACACGAAATAGGTTGAAGGAGGTAACCTTGCTGTACAAAAATCTTTTTAAGCAAACCCTCCAATTTTTTATCCATAGGATCTTTGAAAGCACAATTGTCCTCAATAGGAATGGTCGTGCGTTTGGCTAGTGTAGAAACCGCCCCCTCGACCTTAGGGACTGTTTGCCATAAGTCCTTTCTGGGGTCGACCATAGGAAATAATTTCTTAAATATAGGAGGAGGGACAAAAGGTATGCCAGGCTTCTCCCACTCCTTATTCACTATGTCCGCCACCCGCTTGGGTATTGGAAAAGCGTCGGGGTGCACCGGGACCTCTAGGAACTTGTCCATCTTGCACAATTTTTCTGGGATGACCAGGTTGTCACAATCATCCAGAGTAGATAGCACCTCCTTAAGCAGTGCGCGGAGATGCTCTAATTTAAATTTAAATGTCACAACATCAGGTTCTGCCTGCTGAGAAATTCTTCCTGAATCAGAAATTTCCCCATCTGACAAAACCTCCCTCATTGCCACTTCAGATTGGTGTGAGGGTATGACAGAGCAATTATCATCAGCGCCCTCCTGCTCTACAGTGTTTAAAACAGAGCAATCGCGCTTTCTCTGAAATGCAGGCATTTTGGATAAAATATTTGCTATGGAGTTATCCATTACTGCCGTCAATTGTTGCATAGTAACAAGCATTGGCGCGCTAGAAGTACTAGGGGTCTCCTGCGTGGGCAAAACTGGTGTAGACACAGAAGGAGATGATGTAGAACTATGTCTACTCCCTTCATCTGATGAATCATCTTGGGCAACTTTACTACCTGTGACAGTACTGTCCTTACTTTGTTTGGACGCTATGGCACAATTATCACACATATTTGAAGGGGGAGACACATTGGCTTCCATACATACAGAACATAGTCTATCTGAAGGCACAGACATGTTAAACAGGCTTAAACTTGTCAATAAAGTACAAAAACCGTTTTAAAACAAAACCGTTACTGTCTCTTTAAATTTTAAACAGGGCACACTTTATTACTGAATATGTGAAAAACTATGAAGGAATTATTCAATCTTAACCAAATTTTCACCACAGTGTCTTAAAGCATTCAAAGCATTGCACCCCAAATTTCAGGCTGTTAACCCTTAAAATGTGGAAACCGGAGCCGTTTACAGTTTTAACCCCCTTACAGTCCCAGCCCCAGCCTTTGCTGCGACTTCACCAAACCCAGGGGAGTATACGATACCAAATGAAGCCTTCTAGGAACCTTTTCAACTAATTCCAGACCCACACACATGCAGCTGCATGTACTGATCTCAAAAGTAACTGCGCAGTAATGGCGCGAAAATGAGGCTCTGCCTACTACAGAGAAAGGCCCTTCCTGAATGGGAAGGTGTCTAAACAAGTGCCTGACGTAAAAAAACGTTCCCCAAAGTTATAAAGTGTGAAATTCAACATAAAACTGTATAAAATGCCTAAAACTTGTTCAGAGCGGCAAAGAGAATGACTGGGGGGGCGGAGCCTGGGAGGGACTATATGGACAGCTTTTGCTGTGCTCTTTGCCATTTCCTGTTGGGGAGGAGAATATTCCCACAAGTTATGGATGACGCCGTTGACCGGACACACCAATGTTGGAGAAAATACTCTTAGGAGTATCTGACTAGCCATGTGGAAAACTAGGTCCCAAATAAAGATTTATCTCCCTCAGAGAAAAAACGTTCTATTTATGAAAACATGTAAACGTTTTGACACTGAATAATATTAACATGAGTATTACCCTGTTTTGTAAGCATGATCCCAGTCGCTGTTAAATCACTGCATCAGGCTTACCTCAAATAAACAAGGCTCTGTCAGCATTTTCTAGAACTTATTTAATCTCTCTAGAAATAAAAATACTGAACATACCTCAAAGCAGGTAATCTGCAGACCGTTCCCCCAACTGAAGCTTTCTTCCATACTCTTCAGTTATGTGTGAGAACAGCAATGGAGCTTAGTTACAAACCGCTAAGATCATCAACCTCCAGGCAGAATTCTTCATCTAATTTCTGCCTCAGAGTAAAAACAGTACAACGCCGGTACCGTTTAAAAATAAACTTTTGATTGAAGATAACACTACACTAAGTCACCACTTATCTCTTGATACTTCCCTTGTCGAGAGTTGCAAGAGAATGACTGGAGGTGGCAGTTAGGGGAGGAGCTATATAGACAGCTCTGCTGTGGGTGTCCTCTTGCAACTTCCTCTTCGGAAGGAGAATATCCCACAAGTAATGGATGAACCCGTGGACTGGATACACCTTACAAGAGAAAAAAACAAGATAAGAGGAGATACAAGAGAAAGTGGACATCTCAGAAACTCGCCTAATAGAAAAAATTGTCAAAACATACAAAACTTCCAAGACAAAAACACATATGCATAGGCACAAAAAAGAGATGCCTGCAAATAACGATTAAAACCAAATAAAAGTTCTGAGGAGGAAAACATGGCTTAGTGACAAAACATAAAATGACAAGAAGATGAAAAATGTTCCTGTGAAACAAAAACAGAAAGAGCTGAAAACTGACCCTTCAAAGAACTGCTGGAAATGGATTTCTAAAAGAGAACTAGGAAAAAGCATAAACCATAAACCAGGAAATAAGGGCCTTCCAAACCTTATGGAAAACCTTCCAAATCACAAAGCCACAGCTACAGAACAGAAAAAAACTCTCAAGAACTAACTGTTCAATCTCAGAACCATCAAGCTTAGAAACTTGAGATTGTGATAAAAGATCTAGATGCAGAGAAAGAAACTATGAAGGGCAACTTGACATTTAGGGCGACATGTATTAAGAGGCGGACGGACAGCTTCTTAACTCGCGAAGCTGTCCGCCCGCCTTTGCTACACACGGGCAGCGGATCTATTGATCCGCTTGCCCGTATGTACCATTACACACTCATTGGAGTATGTAATGCCCGCCCCTTCAATCGCGCGACCAATCACGCGACTGAAGGGGCTGTCAATCACCGAGAGTGAGCGTGCTCTCGGTGATTTTGCTTCGCCACCTAAGAGGTGGCGTAGGCTGTAGGAAGCAGCGGTCCTTCTTACACTGCGGGAAGCAGGCTCGCATATGCGAACCTGCCCCGCAAAGGCTCCGGAGCAGCTTTCGCTGCTTCGTACATGGAGCCCTTGAACTAGGATATGCAAACTAGAATCTGTGAGGCAAGGCCGGAACAAATAAAATCACAGATAAACTATCCTGCCTGATCCTAGCAATCACCTTTGGAAAAAGGACCAGAGGAGAAAAAAATATGGGGCTCCATGTACTAATCGGCAGGCGGACAGCTTCTCAACTCGCAAAGCTGTCCGCCTGTCTTCGCTACACATGGGCAGCGAATCTGTTGATCCGCTTGCCCATATGTATCATTACACACTCATCGGAGTGTGTAATGCCCGCCCCTTTATTTGTGCAACCAATCGCGCGACTGAAGAGGCTGTCAATCACAGAGAGTGAGCGAGCTCTCAGTGATTTTCCCTCGCCACCTCAGAGGTGGCGTAGGGTGTAAGAAGCGGCAGTCTAATTGCGCGACTGAAGAGGCTGTCAATCACAGAGAGTGAGCAAGCTCTCAGTGATTTTCCATCGCCACCTCAGAGGTGGCGTAGGGTGTAAGAAGCGGCAGTCTAATGATCGCTGCGTCTTACATTGTGGGAAGCAGGCTCGCATATGCGAACCTGCCCCGCAAGGGCTCCGGAGCAGCTTTTGCTGCTTCGTACATGGAGCCCATAGGCTAAAAAAAAACAACCAAGGAGCTATAAGAGCAGCCACAAACTTTGCCTGAGGATCCCTGGACCTCTCAAAAAGACCTGAGAAGCTAAATGATCAACAGAAAAACCATCAGATTATCTCTGTGAGATCCCAAAAAATCACAAGCTAATAGAAAACATCCAGATAAAGAAAGCATTCCCTAGAATGCAGGGACCGACAAAAAAGAAAATCATTTTCTCAGTTACTCACCCCTAGAAAATAAACTGCAGAAATTAGACGACAATTGTCCTTTACCCAGGAAATAACCCAAGATACCTTCCTTCATGGCTAAGGAAATGTGAATCCCCCTCCTGATAATTAATATATGCCACTGCTGTAGCATTGTAGCAATGAGACTCCCTTTCCAATAGGGGCTTTTAAAATTGCAAAACATTTATTGGTAAACTCACCTCCTGAGGAGACCAGACTCCCTATGCTCTTTGAGAACCCCAGACTGCACCCTAGTCTGAAAAACTTGTATCTGTCGTGATCACAGTTCAAATAGGACAAACAAAGAAGCCCCCTGAATAAAGGATTGATGATCTAGTCACCAAGACAGGGACTGTGTTGTGTTGGGATGTAAATAAATCCTCTGAGATCGGAGTATGATCCCTGCCCCATTGCCGAAGCATACAAAGCTGAAAAGACCTCATGTGAGAAACATAATTTATGTAAGAACTTACCTGATAAATTAATTTCTTTTATAGTGGCGAGAGTCCACAAGCTTGTTACAGATGGGATATACATTCCTACCAGTAGGGGCAAAGTTTCCCAAACTTCAAATGCCTATATATAAACCACCCACCTCACTCATGCCTCAGTTTAACGTATAGCCAAGTTAGTGAGGAGTAAAAGCATAAAAAAGAGGAACAGGATAAATAAAGTGCTGTATACAAAAAAATCATAACCCCCCAAAAATGGGTGGGTCTCCTGGACTCTCGCAACCATGAAATAAATTAATTTATCAGGTAAGTTCTTACATAAATTATGTTTTCTTTCATATAGGTGGCAAGAGTCCACGAGCTTGTTACTGATGGGATATAATACCCAAGGGGCGCGATCCGATAAAGATCGTAGTTTGCGGCGCAAGCGAGGGAACCCCTGCCGCCCGTAGTTTCAGCTTGCAACTCGAGCTATCCCATATATGGCGCCGTCAGAGGCTAAAGTGCCGTAAGTCGGATAAACCAGCGATGTCCCGAAATCTGCGTAAGTACAAATTTCTGGAGTCGCCAGTGACTTACGGCACTTTAGAAACTGCCGGCGCCTACAAAACCTGACTAAGTTATAAAATCACCCATACTGTCTAACACGCCTCCCAAACATAGCCCGACACGTATAACCCTCTATCTGCTATCCCCCCTCACTATCCGAACAATAAAAAATGTATTAACCCCTAAACCGCCGCTCCCGGACCCCGCCGCCACCTAATAAAGTTATTAACCCCTAAACCGCCGCTCCCGGACCCCGCCGCCACTTACATTATCTATATTACCCCCTAATGTGCGCTCCTACCCCGCCGCCACCTACATTACCTACCCCCTAATGTGAGCCCCTTACGCCGCCGCCGCCATCTACATTACCTACCCCCTAATGTGAGCCCCTTACACCGCCGCCATCTATATTACCTACCCCCTAATGTGAGCCCCTTACACCGCCGCCATCTACATTACCTACCCCCTAATGTGAGCCCCTTACACCGCCGCCATCTACATTACCTACCCCCTAATGTGAGCCCCTTACACCACCGCCATCTATATTACCTACCCCCTAATGTGACCTCCTACCCCGCTGCCAGCTATATTAAAATTATTAACCCCTAATTTAATCCCCCTACCCCGCCGCCAGCTATATTAATTACATTAACCCCTAATTTAATCCCCCTACCCCGCCGCCAGCTATATTAATTACATTAACCCCTAATTTAATCCCCCTATACCGCCGCCAGCTATATTAATTACATTAACCCCTAATTTAATCCTCCTATACCGCCGCCAGCTATATTAAATTAATTAACCCCTAATCTAATCCCCCTATACCGCCGCCAGCTATATTAAATACATTAACCCCTAATCTAATCCCCCTACACCGCTGCCAGCTATATTAACCCTAATTATATTAGGGTTAATATAGTTAATATATATAATATAATATATAATAATATAATATCAGCACTGCGGAATCTGTTGGCGCTCTACAAATACCTGATAATAATAATAATAATAGTTAATATCGTTATTATATTATATATATATATATATATATATATATATATATATATATATATATATATATATATATATATATATATATATATATATATATTAACCCTAATTATATTAGGGTTAATATAGTTAATATCGTTATTATATTATATATATATTAAGTATAATAACCCTATCTAACTCTAACATCCCTAACTAAATTCTTATTAAAATAAATCTAATTAATATTAATATTATTACTTACCTATAAAAAAAACCCTAAGATAGCTACAATGTAATTAATAATTACATTGTAGCTATTTTAGGGTTTATATTTATTTTACAGGTAACTTGGTATTTATTTTAACTAGGTACAATAGCTATTAAATAGTTAATAACTATTTAATAGCTACCTAGTTAAAATAATTACCAATTTTCCTGTAAAATAAATCCTAACCTAAGTAACAAATACACCTACACTATCAATAAATTAAATAAACTACAAATATCTAAACTAAAATACAATAAAATAAACTAAACTACAAAAAAAACAAAACACTAAATTACAAAAAATAAAAAAAGATTACAAGATTTTTAAGCTAATTACATATATTCTAAGCCTCCTAATAAAATAATAAAGCCCCCCCCAAATAAAAAAAATTCCCTACCCTATTCTAAATTAAAAAAGTTAACAGCTCTATTACCTTACCAGCCCTTAAAAGGGCCTTTTGCGAGGCATGCCCCAAAGAAATCAGCTCTTTTGCCTGTAAAAAAAAAACACAATACCACCCCCCCAACATTACAACCCACCACCCACATACCCCTACTCTAACCCAAACCCCCCTTAAATAAACCTAACACTACCCCCCTCAAGATCTCCCTACCTTATCTTCACCCAGCTGGGCAGAACTCTTCATCCGATCCGGGCGATGTCTTCAATCAAGCGGCAGAGAAGAAGTATTCCATCCGGCGATGTCTTCATCCAAGCGGCAAAGAAGAAGTCTTCCATCCAGCAATGTCTTCATCCAAGCGGCAAAGAAGAAGTCTTCCATTCGGCGATGTCTTCAATCAAGCGTCAGAGAAGAGGTCCTCCATCGGGGCGAAGTTTTCTTCCAAGCGGCATCTTCAATCTTCTTTCTTCGCTCCTCCGACGCGGAACATCCATCCGGCACGACGACTTCCCGACGAATGAGGTTCCTTTAAATGACGTCATCCAAGATGGCGTCGGTCGAATTCCGATTGGCTGATAGGATTCTATCAGCCAATCGGAATTAAGGTAGAAAAATCTGATTGGCTGATTGAATCAGCCAATCAGATTCAAGTTCAATCCGATTGGCTGATTGCTTCAGCCAATCGGATTGAATTTGATTAATATAATTAGGGTTAATATAGCTAGCGGCGGTGTAGGGGAATTAGATTAGGGGTTAATGTATTTAATATAGCTGGCGGCTTCTGCGGGCGACGCTGTATATCGGATCAGGCCCAAGATGTGGAAGTCCATGAGTAATAATAAAGGGAGGGATAAAATAAAAACAGCTATTTCTGCTGAGAAATTAAATTAAAAAAAATCATTGTTTTCTTAAAAATTTAAAAAATAATAATAATAGGCACTAGAATCAAACTGAGACAGCTGTCTGAAGAACTTTTTTACCAAAAGCTGATTCCGAAAAAGCAAAAACTTAAAAATGTTAAAATTTAGTAAAGGTATGCAAAGAAGACCAAGTGACTGCTTTGCAGATTTCATCAACTGAAGTTTCATTCTTGAAAGGCCAAGATGTGGCAACTGATCATGTAGAATGAGCTGTAATTTTCGGAGGCGGAGACTGTCCCGTCCCCAAATAAGATTTGTGAATTAGGAGTTTCAACCAAGATGCCAAAGAAATGGCAGAGGCTTTTTGACCTTTTCTAGAACCAGAAAAAATAAATAGACTAAAAGTATTTCTGAAAACCTTAGTAGCATCAACATAATATATATAAGTTCTTACCACATCCAAAGAATGCAAAGATCTTTCAAGAGTATCCTTAGGATTAGGACACAAGGAAGGAACAATAATTTCCCTATTAATGTTTTTAGAAGTCACAACTTTAGGCAAAAATTTAAACGAAGTACGTAAAACAGCTTTATCTTGATGGAAAATCGGATAAGGAGACTCACAAGAGAGAGCTGACAATTCAGAAACTTTTCTAGCAGAAGAGATAGCCAAGATAAATAACACTTCGCAAGAAAGTAGTTTAATGTCCAAAGAATGCATAGGCTCAAAAGGAGGAGTCTGCCAAGTCTTTAATACCAAATTAAGACTCCAGGGAGGAGAAATAGATTTAATAACAGGTTTAATACGAATCAAAGCCTGGACAAAACAGTGAATATCAGGAAGATTAGCAAGCTTCCTGTCAAATAAAACAGAAAGAGCAGAGATTTGTCCTTTCAATTATAAGCAGACAACCCTTTATCCAAACCATCCTGAAAAAACTGAAGAATCCTAGAAATTCTAAAAGGATGCCAGGAATAATCATGAGTGGACCACCATGAAATATAGGTTTTCCAAACTTTGTGATATATTTTCCTTGAAACAGGCTAACGAGCCTGTATCAAAGTGCTAATCACTGAGTCAGAGAAACCTCTATGACTAAGAACTAATTGATAGTGGTCATCCAGACCACTATCAATTTCTGAGATTCCCTTTTCAAAACAAGCATCACCAATTTTTCGCTCTTCCATAGTCTCAAAGGTTCTCGGTGCCCTTCTATCTGTAATCAGAGAGCAGGTTATTGCGCTGTTTCCTTATTTGGACGATATCTTGGCACTTACTCAATCTTTTCATTTCGCAGAATCTCACACAAAACAATTATTATTGTTTCTTCAAAGACATGGTTCGAGGATCAGTTTACCAAAGAGTTTCTTGATTCCTCAGACAAAGGTCACCTTTTTAGGTTTCCAGATAAATTCAGTGTCCATGACTCTATCCCTAACCGAAAGGAGACAAATGAGATTGGTTTCAGCTTGTCTAAACTTTCAGTCTCTATCATACCCTTCAGTGGCTATGTGCATGGAAGTTTTAGGTCTCATGATTGCAGCATCGGACGCAATCCCGTTTGTTCATTTTTATATGAGACCTCTTTAGCTTTGCATGTTGCACCAGTGGTGCAGGGATTATATTCAGATATCACAATTGATATTCTTAAATCCCAACACTCAACCCTCTCTGACTTGGTGGTTAAACCATCACCTTATTGTTCAAGGGGCCTCCTTTGTTCATCCTGCCTGGACTCTGATCACAAGAGATGCAAGTCTCACAGGTTGTTGATCTGTCTGGGGGTCTCTGACACCACATGGAGTATGGAATCCCTTAAGATGCAAGGTTATCAATCAATATCTTAGAACTCTGTGCATATTTCAGAGCTCTTCAGGCTTGGCCTCTATTAAAAAGAGAACCATAGATTCGTTTTCAGGCAGACAATATCACAACAGTGAAAATAAATAATTGGAATGTTCCTAGGGTATATCCTAAATCTATCCTAAAAAAGACCATCCCTTCTCCCAATGATGGTTAAAAATGTGGGTACTAAAAAAATCTGGGAATAGGAAGAGCTGATGAGCTAGGATATGACTATATATCAAGGGCTGTGTGTGTTATAATAAATAAATTGGGTATTCCTATTTTAAACTAGATTCTCCTATTAGTTAATTCAAAAATTCTTACACCTTCATAAAAAAGTCCCAACTCTTATAACTTTGAATAAAAATATTTTACTAGTTATACACAATATGCTTAAAAATACATAGGGTAAAAAACTTATAGTGCTTCTTGACAGTTTGAGCTATATAAATAATATTTTAAAATATAGATGCTGCAGCCACACAGGCAATGCCAACTGCTTGCTGGAAAACCCTCCTATGAAAGAGGAAATGGGCCTCAAATCAGTCTGAGAACCTCTTTCACAGAAGAACATCAGAAGCACCTTCATTCTTTACCTTCCTCTAGCGGAGGCAGAGACAAGACTGATTACCAGTAAGGTGGAAGGGGTTTTATAGAGATCTTGGTGTTTGGAAACTTTTGCCTCTTCCTGGTGGTCAGGAAGAGTAATTCCCATTTGTAATGGAACATGGACTCTTACCACCTGTATGAAAGGACAAGTTTACTTCTATAATCAAATTTAATTTGTTGTTGAAATCCTTTGTTGAAGCTCTTTCCATGAGAGCTCTGGAGCATGCACGTTTTGAGCACTAGACAGCAGCAGTGTTTGCAAAAATGTAGAACATTTTTTGCAAACTTTATTGCATACACTGCTGCCATATAACTCTTGAATAATATCCACTCTCCTAAAGTTGCTTAGCTTTGCTCTCATAGAAAGGTTAAACAAAGGGTACCAAGAAAACTAAGTCAATTTGGCAACAGAAGAAAATTGAAAAGCTTTTGTTAACATGCTCTATTTGAATCACAAACGTTTGATTTTGACTTGTATGTCCCATTTAAAATGATGTATCAAAAATAACAGGTTTTATTGCCTTGGCATGAATTTCAATAGCATCTACCGTGACACTGCTGAAAGGAAGATGTGGTCAGTGGGAAGGAATGACACCATATGTCATATTAAATTTAAAGGGAAAGGAAAGTCAAAATTAAACTTGTATGATTCAGATAGAGCATGTCATTTTAAGACACTTTTAAATTAATTTCTATTTTTTTTTAATGTGCTTTATTCTCTTGGTATCCCTTGTTGAAAAAGAATAGGCACATATCGTACACTAGTGGGAGTTAGCTGCTAATTGGTGCCTGCACACATTTGTCTCTTGTGATTGGCTAACTAGATGTGCTGAGCTAGCTGCCAGTAGTGCAATGCTGTTCCTTCAGCAATGGATAACAAGAGAATGAAGCAAATTTGATAATAGAAGTACATGGGAAAGTTGTTTAAATTTGTATGTTCTATCCAAATCACAAAATATTTTTTTGGGTTTCCTGTACCTTTAAATTCCATTTCAAAAATTGAGTGAAAAAATTTAATAATGTACCTCTACTGAGCATTAAAATAAAAAGCTTCAGTAAAAAAAGTCTAAAATTACCGTGTTCCTTTACATAATGCTGACAATGTTGTTTACTAAAGGGACATGAAAGACAAAACTTTAAACAACATTACAATTTACGTCCATTATGAAATTGCTTCATTCTCTTGGTATCCTTTGTTTAAAGAGCATGAATGCACTACTGGGAGCTAGCTTAACACATCGGGTGAGCCAATGACAAGGTGCATATACTGTATATGTAGTCACCAATCAGCTTCTAGATCCCAGTAGGACTTTGCTGCTCCTGACCCTACCTAGGTATGCTTTTCAACGAAAGATCAGAGACTTAAATGGACATTCTAGTCAAAATTGAAATGCACATAGATAAATTATATTTTTGAATAGAAACACATTTCTAATATATCTATGCTGCCAAAATGCTTCTAGTAAGATATCACTGTTTTAGTTCAAACTCTTTTCTCTGCACGTTCATGTGAAGCATAGCTAGATATTCTCATTGCACACATTTTAAATACTGCAGCTGCTTAGATATCCAGTGAGGACTGTATCAAGTCAGCAATAATGCAAATATAAGGACTACCAGATGATACACGCACCGTAGGCTCTCTGAAAAGGTGCTGTGTTTAAATGGCTGGTGCAAGTGGCATAATTAAGTAAACTCTTGCAGGGGTTTAAAATTTAGAAGCCAGTAAGAATATTTAGGAGCCAGTCATACTTTTAGGAGTCAGACAGTGGTATTTGTGTATATATATATATATATATATATATATATATATATATATATACAGGGAGTGCAGAATTATTAGGCAAGTTGTATTTTTGAGGATTAATTTTATTATTGAACAACAACCATGTTCTCAATGAACCCAAAAAACTCATTAATATCAAAGCTGAATCGTTTTGGAAGTAGTTTTTAGTTATAGCTATTTTAGGGGGATATCTGTGTGTGCAGGTGACTATTACTGTGCATAATTATTAGGCAACTTAACAAAAAACAAATATATACCCATTTCAATTATTTATTTTTACCAGTGAAACCAATATAACATCTCAACATTCACAAATATACATTTCTGACATTCAAAAACAAAACAAAAAACAAATCAGTGACCAATATAGCCACCTTTCTTTGCAAGGACACTCAAAAGCCTGCCATCCATGGATTCTGTCAGTGTTTTGATCTGTTCACCATCAACATTGCGTGCAGCAGCAACCACAGCCTCCCAGACACTGTTCAGAGAGGTGTACTGTTTTCCCTCCTTGTAAATCTCACATTTGATGATGGACCACAGGTTCTCAATGGGGTTCAGATCAGGTGAACAAGGAGGCCATGTCATTAGATTTTCTTCTTTTATACCCTTTCTTGCCAGCCACGCTGTGGAGTACTTGGACGCGTGTGATGAAGCATTGTCCTGCATGAAAATCATGTTTTTCTTGAAGGATGCAGACTTCTTCCTGTACCACTGCTTGAAGAAGGTGTCTTCCAGAAACTGGCAGTAGGACTGGGAGTTGAGCTTGACTCCATCCTCAACCCGAAAAGGCCCCACAAGCTCATCTTTGATGATACCAGCCCAAACCAGTACTCCACCTCCACCTTGCTGGCGTCTGAGTCGGACTGGAGCTCTCTGCCCTTTACCAATCCAGCCACGGGCCCATCCATCTGGCCCATCAAGACTCACTCTCATTTCATCAGTCCATAAAACCTTAGAAAAATCAGTCTTGAGATATTTCTTGGCCCAGTCTTGACGTTTCAGCTTGTGTGTCTTGTTCAGTGGTGGTCGTCTTTCAGCCTTTCTTACCTTGGCCATGTCTCTGAGTATTGCACACCTTGTGCTTTTGGGCACTCCAGTGATGTTGCAGCTCTGAAATATGGCCAAACTGGTGGCAAGTGGCATCTTGGCAGCTGCACGCTTGACTTTTCTCAGTTCATGGGCAGTTATTTTGCGCCTTGGTTTTTCCACACACTTCTTGCGACCCTGTTGACTATTTTGAATGAAACGCTTGATTGTTCGATGATCACGCTTCAGAAGCTTTGCAATTTTAAGAGTGCTGCATCCCTCTGCAAGATATCTCACTATTTTTTACTTTTCTGAGCGTGTCAAGTGGCCTTTAGGGGGCATATATATATATTGCCACATATTTTGCAGCATCGGCACAGTTGTGGTGTAATTTTTTTGTGTGTCACTGTTGTGTGATAAGAACAATTTTGTCTCCTTTGCTGCTTTAAATTTTGACACAAAGTTCACACTGATACCCTTGTATTGTTTGTTCATTGTGATTAAAGGGACAGTCTAGGCCAAAACAAACTTTCATGATTCAGATAGAGCATGTAATTTTAAACAATTTTCCAATTTACTTTTAGCACCAATTTTGCTTTGTTCTCTTGGTATTCTTAGTTGAAAGCTTAACCTAGGAGGTTCATATGCTAATTTCTTAGACCTTGAAGCCCACCTCTTTCAGATTGCATTTTAACAGTTTTTCACCACTAGAGGTTGTTAGTTCACATATTTCCTAAAGATAACACTGTGCTCATGCACGTGAAGTTATCTGGGAGCAGGCACTGATTGGCTAGACTGCAAGTCTGTCAAAAGAACTGAAAAAAGGGTCAGTTTACAGAGGCTTAGATACAAGATAATCACAGAGGTTAAAAGTATATTATTATAACTGTGTTGGTTATGCAAAACTGGGAAATGGGTAATAAAGGGATTATCTATCTTTAAAACAATACAAATTCTGGTGTAGACTGTCCCTTTAACATGGGGTGGATTTTTAAGTTTTCCTGTTCCTCATTTTTGGTTCGTGGGCTGGCCCTGCTTTTTCTTGTTCCCTGGCCCCTTGATTTGACCTAAACTGTTTTTCGGATTCTGCTTACACCTGCTCCTTTGGTACCTTGCTTGTTAGTGGATCTATAACTTCAACTCTTGACAGATCCCCGACTTCACCTCTGCTATGTTTCATTAACTACTACTGCTAGCCATGGTGATTTGTCTTTTGTTCTCAGGTACACTCTATAATTATTGTTCTATTTGAAGTGTTCCAGATTTTTACAATTGACAATGTGGACTTTACCCAGAAACCTGAGTTAGTCTGTCCATGCTTTTTCTTCACACCACACTGGTAGCTCAGTGCTAGGCTACACTGCCATCCCCAGAGCAATTCTTCTGTCTATATATGCAGTGGGTGCACACCTTGTATCCTATGGTGTGACAGATACAATAGCTGATTGGGGGGCAGACAGTATGGGGTAGCACAAAAGCACACGGTGGAATAAAAAAAAGTGGCCTTTAGGGGGCATTTCAGCACCCCAGCAAGTAAGCTTTAACACACTTGAATCTTAACATTTAAAGGGACATTAAACACTTAATAAATGCCTGATAGTATGATGCACTCAAATAAAAGATTAGTCTGAGAATAATATGCAGATTGCATTTTTTAAAGTTTCATTAGCTGTTGAAATATTAACAAAATAAGTGTAAAGTTTTAGTGCCTAAACAACAATGGGAGCTGCCAAATTTCCTTCTCTACTGTGGCCAATTAGGGACAGTTATAAATAGGTCACAAGAGTGTGCAGCCAATGGCTGTGTGGAATATAACAGTGTTCTGCACTATATTGTGGAGTGCTGCCAAAGTGACTAAAATAAATATAATAATAAGAGCAGGTATTGGCGCACCTCAAGACACATGAGACCACAAATTATTTTACATATTTTAACGTTTTTCCTTAATGCTGCAAAAATTCTAACAGGAAGTGAAAGCTCACAATTTCAGAATGGAATTAAAGGAAAAAGGGGACGAAATAAATAATAAAACTGTATATTGCATACTTGTTTTATATATATATATATATGATTTATCATTTTACATTACCATCTCAAAGTGTTTAATGTCCCTTTAAGTGTTCCGAACCACAGACCTCTGTGTACTAAGGACCTGCTGGTTTGTGATTCTCAAGTTGCTACATGTAGGCACAATGACTAGTTTGGCGATATTTGGCTAATTTTCAGACTAGACGGGGTAAAACAAAAGAATAAAAGGCATTTTAATGGGTATTTTTTATAGAAGAACTGTGGGTGTGCTAAATTCTACAAATCCAGGAAGCAGATCCAAATTATATGCTGACCTGGTTGTCGCAGTGTACAAGGAACATCCCTCCTGCCTTGTAATGCTTTAGTTCTGGTCACCTTACATTGTAACAGCAACTAAACAAAGAAATAAGTGGGCTAAAGGCAAAACCTCTTTAGAGGCCAGAACATTAGATTTAGTATAAAGCAGCACAAAACACATTTCCCTTTTCAGTCAGAGCTACTTTTTCTATAGAACTAATTCACTTTTATAAGTTGGTAGAAATGTTCATTCAATTTGTGTAACAAAGGATAATTCATCTTTCCTGCTGACTTAATTTAACTTTAGCAATACAAGTAAGCAATGATTCTTGAGAGGCTCACACTTCTCAGTAAGAGATTCGTACATTAGGTCAACGACAATTGAGAAACTGCAACGTAAAGCACGTTTTCCTTTCTATGTAAAGATACTAGGATGACAGATTAGTTTTTAATTCAAGTCTGATAAAGAATTCTAAATAAATTTAACAGCAAACGTTTATATCCATATCTCAATATGTACATTTCAAACCAGTCAGCACTACTTTAAAGACTGTGTGAGTGTGCTGCAATAACAGACAGTTGTATATGCGATTTGATTGCTTGAAAAATTGGAAAAAAAAACACACACAGTAAACAGTAATATAATTTCCATTTTATAAAGCATTTTGCTTATTTATTTATGCAAGTATTTTCCTAAGCCTCACAGAATATAATTATATTTTGCCATTTCTGAGGTAAATGTGTGAGCCAAATTATATGTACTAGCTTTTTATATTTACTATATGTTTATCTTTCACACTATACTGCAGCAAAGAGGTGTTGATGTATTTTAACACATTACAGCAATGATGAGGATAAAAGCTTTAATAGAAAGTATTATTTGCAGTTGAAATGGAAGAGGAATTGCATATAAGATTAACACAGAAATCCCTAAAAAATATGTGCAGCTTGCAGAGGCAATTCTAGGAAATATAGGATGGAGGGTCAACATCACGTAACTGTTCACAATGCATGTATTTTACTTTTTTTAAAACCATTGCATTACTGGGGAGAAAAGCAAAATGCAATCTTTTAGTATTTTAATTTACTTTTATTGTTAATACCCTTGCATAATAATATTATAGATAAGGTTTAAAAAAGACAAAAGCCCATAAAGTTCAACCTTTACCATTGACCCAACTTTTTACACTAAAAAAACTGCCATATGAACTGTCAGGTTACCCTTACATAGAAGAAGTGGCAAGGCACAAATATAAGGACCCTTGACACACAAAATACAAAATGTAAACGTCAGCCAAATAAACAAGAATATAAATTGCACTGAATTTCACTGAAATCTGTCCCTATGTAGATTAAAGCTCACTCACTCCTTTATATTTGTTTTAATAAATATTTAATCTGAATTTATATCTATACATATACACACACACATACATACATACACACACATGCATACACACATACACACACACACACATTTTAACATACACATTTTAATATATACACACATACATACATATTAACACACATTTATTAAAAAACAAAATCTGGCTCCTAAGTATATTGGTTGGCTCCTAGAATAAATGTGTTAAGCCCTGAATTACCTTTTCTGCAATGTGCTGTTACCCTGTACCGCACTGGATTTCAGGAAGGGGGAGGAAATTGAAGCGATAGGAACGTAGTAAATATTTACACTGAGATAGAACGGAACAGTGACACCTGCAGGTAGAAATTAAAAGTGCAGGCAATTTTTTTTTAACTACCACAGCAGGTCTTTCTGCAGATATAGCACAGTTTCTGTGATGAGATTGCACAGTGTTCTGCCTTGGGGCTCAAATGAGACACTGAACCTAAAACCCCTTTGTCAGCTGAGCCCAGATGTTTTTGACAATTCAGGGACCAACTTATCCCCTTCTTCAGACAAAAGCAAAATGTATGCTTACCTGATAAATTATTTTCTTTCGGGATGATAGCCCATAAGGCTCCATAACATGTGGGATATAATTCCTGCCACTAGGAGGAGGCCAAGAACCCACACATAAGCTTCAATCCCTTCTAACTCTCCTCAGTTTAAGGTATAGCTGAGCAGAGAAAAGGAAACAGATAGGCAGGAAAGACAAAGCAGGCTCAATAGAGGTGCAAACTTGAACTGTTGCCAGAAAAATTTAAATGAGCAGAGGCCTATGGACTATCATCATCTTGAAAGAAAATAATTATCAGGTAAGCATAAAATTAGCTTTCTTTCTGATGATGAAAGTCCATAGGGCCCCAAAACGTGGTATTAATCCCCAAGCAGATAGTCCATGTAACGGAATGGGTGGGACAATTTTATGGCAGTTCATATTAGTCAAACACTGCAGCTTGAAGGACTTTCCTGTTGAAAGCTGCTTGAGAAGAAGCAAAAAAAAATCAAAGCGGTAACATTTTGAAAACAATTTTCCAATTTACGTCTATTGTTTAATGTGCTTCCTTCTCTTGTGATCCTTTGCTGAAAGGCTTATCTAGGTAAGTTCAGGAGCAGCAAAGAACCTAGGTTCTTGCTGCTGATTGGTGGCTGCATATATATACTGATTGTCATTGGCTCACCCATGTGTTCAGCTAGATACCAGTAGTGCATTGCTGCTCCTTCAACAAATGATACCAAGAGAATGAAGCAAATTTGATAATACAAGTAAACTGGAAAGTTGTTTTAAATTGTTTGTTTTACCTAAATCATGAAAGAAAGTGTTTGGGTTTCATTTCCCTTTAAATACTGAACAAAACAATGAATAATTATTTTATACAAGCACAAACTTTGGTAACTTACTGGATAATTGATTTCTCCGCAGTCTGTTATTTGGAATCTTTGTTGGTCAGCTGACATGTCTGGAATATTGTTAAAAAGCAACAACAATTGGTCTGACCCAGTGCCAATGAAATCATCCACTAGAATGGACCTCACATGATGCCAGGTTGCCGCTATCTGTAACACAGACATATTGAGTTTGTTGCATAGTATAAGCTTTCATAGTTTATATAAACATGTTATGAACTCTGTTCCATTTTCTATTAAGAAGATATCACTGTAAAAGTAAACAAGGTCAGCTGTTTTAAACCTTTATAACACATATTTAACCACAATTTGTATTGCCATACAGAAGATTCATAAAGTTGAAATAAGCATACCATTTTTGTTTCATGGTTTTATGCAATCAAGCTACAGTGTATAAAAAGGAAAGAGAAAATGATAAGGGACTGGAAATTCTTGGAAGCCAGTAGCAACTGCTTTTAGAATCTTATCCTAGCACCCCTAACAGGCCCGATTGTATTTCTCTTCCTGGGCTGGTCAGCTGCTCACTCACTGAGTGACAGGTTGGGAAATACTTAGAGTATGGCTGGTAATCAGCATTTTAGGACTGGAGCTGAGAAACAATAAAGTTCATTACAGGGAAAGCACCTAGTAAAGTGTATTTATCTGTGGGAAGGCATCATGGAGCCATGTGCAAGATATACAGCCACAGTGAAATATCACAAGGAAAATATGCCATGATGAAATGTGCCAGGTAAAGTTTTTATACTCAAGTGCACTAATGGTAGCTAGCTGAACACATCAGGTGAACCAATGAAAAACAAAATGTATGCTTACCTGATAAATTTCTTTATTTCTTGACACGGTGAGTCCACGGATCATCTAATTACTATTGGGGATATCACTCCTGGCCAGCAGGAGGAGGCAAAGAGCACCACAGCAAATCTGTTAAATATCACCTCCCTTCCCTCCCACCCCAGTCATTCGACCGAAGTAAAAATAGAGAAAGGAAGTAACAAGGTGCCTGAGGTTTATAAAATGTCAAAAACCTGTCTTGAAAAAACAGGGCGGCCCGTGGACTCACCGTTTTAAGAAATAAATTTATCAGGTAAGCATAAATTTTGTTTTCTTTCTAATGACACGGTGAGTCCACGGATCATCTAATTACTATTGGGAATCAATACCCAAGCAAGAGGACACAGATAAGGGAGGGACAAGACAGGGAACCTAAACAGAAGGCACCACTGCTTGAAGAACCTTTCTCCCAAAAGAAGCCTCAGCTGAGGCAAATTAAAAACCAAGTTGCAGCCTTGCAAATCTGTTCCACAGAAGCTTCATTTTTGAATGCCCAGGAAGAGGAAACACCCCTCGTAGAATGAGCCATGATCCTCTCAGGAGGCTGCTGTCCAGCAGTTTCCTAGGGGAAACAAATGATACTCTTCAGCCACAAAGAAAGAGAAGTAGTCGTAGCTTTCTGACCCTTACGTTTCCCAGAGAAAACTACAAACAGAGCAGAAGACTGGCGAAAATCCTTATTCGCCTGTAGATAGTATTTCAATACACGCACCATATCTAGGCTGTGCAGCAGACGTTCCTTATGAGAAGATGGGTTAGGACACAAAGAAGGAACAACAATTTCTTGATTAATGTTCCTATCCGAAACCACTTTAGGGAGAAACCCTAACTTAGTATGCAGAACTACCTTATCCGAATAAAAAATAAGGTAAGGAGATTCAAACTGCAATGCTGAGAGCTCTGAGACTCTACGAGCAGAAGAAATTGCAACAAGAAACAAAAGTTTCCAAGATAACAACTTAATATCTAAGGAATGCATAGGCGCAAACGGAGCCTGCTGAAGAACTTTAAGAACAAGGTTAAGACTCCAGGGAGGAGTAACAGGTTTGAACACAGGCCTGATTCTGACCAAGGCCTGACAGAACGATTGCACGTCTGGTACATCCGCCAGACGTTTATGTAACAAAATAGACAAGGCAGATATTTGACCTTTCAAGGAACTTGCCGATAAACCCTTCTCCAAACCCTCTTTGAGAACTAGCCTCACACCAATACAGATATTTACACCATATCTTGTAGTAAATCTTCCTGGTAACAGGCTTACAAGCCTGAATCATGGTCTCAATGACCGACTCAGAAAATCCCCACTAAGATAAGATTAAGCGTTCAATCTCCAAGCAGTCAGTTTCAGAGAAACGAGATTTTGATGAAGGAAGAGCTCCTGAAGTAGAAGATCTTTTCTCAGTGGGAGTCTCCAAGGTTGGAAGGATGACATCTCCACTAGGTCTGCATACCATATCCTGCGAGGCTACGCCGGTGTAATGAGGATCACCGACGCCCTCTCCTGCTTGATTCGAGCAATGACCCGAGGAAGGAGAGCGAACGGAGGAAATAGGTATGCTAGACTGAAATTCCAAGGAACCGCCAGAGCATCTATCAGTACAGTCTGAGGATCCCTCGACCCGTACCTCGGGAGCTTGGCATTCTGACGAGATGCCATGAGATCCAGTTCCTGGCTGTCCCCTTTTGAGAATCAAGCTGGAAAACACTTCCGGATGGAGTTCTCACTCCCCCGGGTAAAAAATGTCTGTCTGCTCAGAAAATCCGCTTCCCAATTGTCCACTCCTGGAATGTGGATCGCAGATAGACAGCAGTTGTGGGTCTCCGCCCACTGAATAATCTTGGCTACCTCTGTCATGGCCACGGAACTCTGAGTTCCTCCCTGATGGTTGATGTAAGCCACTGAAGTTATGTTGTCCGATTGGAATCTGATAAACCGGGCTGAAGCTAACTGAGGCCAGGCCAGAAGAGCATTGAAGATTTCCCTCAGCTCTAGAATGTTTATGGGGAGAACAGACTCCTCCAGAGTCCATGTCCCCTGAGCTTATAGTGAGCCCCAGACTGCTCCCCATCCCAGTAGGCTGGCGTCCGTTGTCACAATCACCCAGGTGGGTCTGCAGAAGCAGGTTCCCTGGGAGAGATGTTCCTGAGACAACCTCCAAAGAATAGAATCTCTTGTCACCTGATCCAGATGTAATCGCGGAGACAGATCCGCATAATCCCCGTTCCATTGTCTGAGCATGCATAACTGCAGAGGTCTGAGGTGGAAATGAGCAAATGGAATGATGTCCATGGCAGCTACCATCAGATCGATCACCTCCATACATTGAGCCACTGACGGACGAGGAGAGGACTAAAGAGCCAGAAAAGAATCAAAGATCTTTGATTTTCTGACCTCTGTCAGAAATATTTTCATCGATAGGGAATCTATTATGGTTCCCAAGAACACTACCCTTGTAGCTGGAATTAAGGAACTCTTAACCAAATTCACCTTCCATCCGTGAGAACGCAGGAAGGATAACAACATCTCTGTGTGGGAGTTCGCTTGTTGAAAGGATGGCGCCTGAACCAGAATGTCGTCCAGATAAGGCGCCACTGCAATGCCCGCAACCGGAGCACCGCCAACAGGGATCCAAGGACCTTTGAAAAAATTCTGGGAGCTGTGGCAAGGCCGAATGGAAGAGCCACAAACTGGAAGTGTTTGTCTAGAAATGCGAACCTCAGGAACTTGTGATGATCCCTGTGGATGGGGTACGCATCTTTTAAATCTACTGTTGTCATGAATTGACCCTCTTGAACCAAGGAAAAATGGAACGAATAGTTTCCATCTTGAAGGACGGTACTCTGAGGAACTTATTTAGACCTTTAATATCTAGAATTGGTCTGAAAGTTCCCTCTTTTTGGGAACCACAAACATATTGGAGTAAAACCCCACACCTCTCTAGTTTGCATCCCTGGGAAACAATGTCCACCACCCAGGGAGACTGAACATCCTGAACCCAAGCCTGAACGAAGAAGGAAAGTCTGCCCCCCACAAGATCCGGTCCCGGATCGGGGGCAGACTCTTCATGCTGACTTGAGTCATTAGCGGGCTTCTTAGATTGCTTTCCCTTGTTCCACGACTGGTTGGACCTCCAAGAAAGCTTGGACTGTTCCTGCTTGGTAGAGGGAGAGGAAGGCTTATCCTTGAAGTTTCGAAAAAAAATTGACGTCCTTTCTGCTTATTCCTCTTATCCTGAGGGAGGAAATGACCCTTTCCTCCCGTAATGTCGGAAATAATTTCAGCCAAGCCCAGCCCAAACAAGGTCTTACCCTTGTAGGGAATCGCCAAAAGCTTATACTTAGACGAAACATCCGCAGACCAGGATTTCAACCATAAGGCTCTGCGGGCCAGTACTGCAAACTCAGAAATCTTTGCTCCCTGCTTAATAACCTGTAGGGAAGCATCCATAATAAAAGAATTGGCCAACTTAAGGGCCTTGATCCTATCTTGGATCTCGTCTAGGGGAGTGTCTGTCTGAATAGAATCAGACAACGCATCAAACCAGTATGCTGCCGCACTAGTGACGGTAGCAATACACACTGCAGGTTGCCATTGTAAACCCTGGTAAACATACATTTTTTGAGCAATCCCTCCAACTTCTTATCTATAGGATTCTTAAATGAACAACTATCTTCTATGGGAATAGTGGTTCTCTTTGCCAAGGTGGAAATTGCCCCTTCCACCTTTGGGACCGTCTGCCAAGACTCCTTGATAGAGTCAGCAATAGGAAACATCTTTTAAAAAATAGGGGATGGAGAAAAAGGAATACCCGGTCTCTCCCATTCCTTAGCAATAATCTCTGTAGACCTATCTGGTACAGGGAAAACCTCCACCATGGAAGGTACATCAAAAACAGAATTTATGCTTACCTGATAAATTACTTTCTCCAACGGTGTGTCCGGTCCACGGCGTCATCCATTACTTGTGGGATATTCTCCTCCCCTACAGGGAAAGGCAAGGAGAGCACACAGCAAGAGCTGTCCATATAGCTCCCCCTCTGGCTCCGCCCCCCAGTCATTCGACCGACGGTTAGGAGAAAAAGGAGAAACTATAGGGTGCCGTGGTGACTGTAGTGTATAAAGAAAAAGAAAAATTTTTCAAACCTGATTAAAAAACCAGGGCGGGCCGTGGACCGGACACACCGTTGGAGAAAGTAATTTATCAGGTAAGCATAAATTCTGTTTTCTCCAACATTGGTGTGTCCGGTCCACGGCGTCATCCATTACTTGTGGGAACCAATACCAAAGCTTTAGGACACGGATGAAGGGAGGGAGCAAATCAGGTTACCTAAACAGAAGGCACCACGGCTTGCAAAACCTTTCTCCCAAAAACAGCCTCCGAAGAAGCAAAAATATCAAATTTGTAAAATTTGGCAAAAGTGTGCAGAGAAGACCAAGTCGCTGCCTTACATATCTGATTAACAGAAGCCTCGTTCTTGAAGGCCCATGTGGAAGCCACAGCCCTAGTGGAGTGAGCTGTGATTCGTTCAGGAGGCTGCCGTCCGGCAGTCTCATAAGCCAATCGGATAATGCTTTTCAGCCAGAAAGAAAGAGAGGTAGCAATAGCTTTTTGTCCTCTCCTCTTACCAGAGTAAACGACAAACAAGGATGAGGTTTGTCTAAAATTCTTTGTTGCTTCTAAATAGAACTTTAAAGCACGGACTACATCTAAATTGTGTAACAAACGTTCCTTCTTTGAAACTGAATTCGGGCACAGAGAAGGAACAACTATTTCCTGGTTAATATTCTTGTTGGAAACAACTTTTGGAAGAAAACCAGGCTTGGTACGCAAAATAACCTTATCTGAATGGAACACCAGATAGGGTGGATCACACTGCAAAGCAGATAATTCAGAAACTCTTCTAGCAGAAGAAATAGCAACCAAAAACAGAACTTTCCAAGATAGCAACTTGATATCTATGGAATGTAAGGGTTCAAACGGAACCCCCTGAAGAACTGAAAGAACTAAATTTAGACTCCAAGGAGGAGTCAAGGGTCTGTAAACAGGTTTGATTCTGACCAAAGCCTGTACAAAAGCTTGTACCTCTGGCACAGCTGCCAGTCATTTGTATAACAAGACAGATAAAGCAGAAATCTGTCCTTTTAGAGAACTCGCTGACAATCCCTTATCCAAACCTTCTTGGAGAAAGGAGAGGATCTTAGGAATTTTAATCTTACTCCAGGAGAATCCCTTGGATTCACACCAACAGATATATCTTTTCCATATTTTATGGTAAATCTTTCTAGACACAGGTTTTCTGGCTTGGACCAGAGTATCTATCACTGAATCTGAAAACCCACGCTTGGATAAAATCAAACGTTCAATTTCCAAGCAGTCAGCTGCAGAGAAATTAGATTTGGATGTTCGAATGGACCTTGTACTAGAAGATCCTGTCTCAAAGGTAGCTTCCATGGTGGAGCCGATGACATATTCACCAGGTCTGTATACCAAGTCCTGCGCGGCCACGCAGGAGCTATCAGAATCACTGAGGCCTTCTCCTGTTTGATCCTGGCTACAAGCCTGGGAAGGAGAGGGAACGGTGGAAACGCATAAGCTAGGTTGAACGACCAAGGCGCCACTAATGCATCCACTAGAGTGGCCTTGGGATCCCTGGATCTGGACCCGTAGCAAGGAACCTTGAAGTTCTGATGAGACGCCATCAGATCCATGTCTGGAATGCCCCATAATTAAGTCAACTGGGCAAACACCACCGGGTGGAGTTCCCACTCCCCCGGATAGAAAATCTGACGACTCAGAGATAATCCGCCTCCCAGTTGTCTACTCCTGGGATGTGGATTGCAGATAGGTGGCAGGAGTGATCCTCCGCCCATTTGATGATCTTGGATACCTCTCTCATCGCCAAGGAACTCCTTGTTCCTCCCTGATGGTTGATGTAAGCTACAGTCGTCATGTTATCTGACTGGAATCTTATGTATCCGGCCTTCGCTAGATGAGGCCAAGCCCGGAGAGCATTGAATATCGCTCTCAGTTCCAGGATGTTGATCGGGAGAAGAGACTCTTCCCGAGACCATAAACCCTGAGTTTTCAGGGAATCCCAGACCGCGCCCCAGCCTGATAGACTGGCGTCGGTCGTGACAATGACCCACTTTGGTCTGCAGAAACTCATTCCCTGAGACAGGTGATCCTGTCTACTGGAGCATGCACAGTTGTAATGGTCTTAGAAGAATTCGAGCAAAAGGAACTATGTCCATTGCTGCAACCATCAACCCTACTACTTCCATGCACTGAGCTATGGAAGGCTGCAGAATAGAGAGAAGAACTTGACAAGCGTTTAGAAGCTTTGACTTTCTGACTTCTGTCAGGAAGATCTTCATTTCAAAAGAATCTATTATTGTTCCCAAAAAGGGAACTCTTGTCGACGGAGACAGGGAACTCTTTTCTACGTTCACCTTCCACCCGTGAGATCTGAGAAAGGCTAGAACAATGTCTGTATGAGCCTTTGCCTTGGAAAGAGACGACGCTTGAATTAGAATGTCGTCCAGCTAAGGTGCCACTGCAATGCCCCTTGGTCTTAGAACCGCCAGAAGGGACCCGAGCACCTTTGTGAAAATTCTGGGAGCAGTGGCTAGTCCGAATGGGAGAGCCACGAACTGATAATGTTTGTCCAGAAAGGCGAACCTTAGGAACTGATGATGATCTTTGTGGATAGGAATATGTAGATACGCATCCTTTAAATCCACGGTAGTCATATATTGACCCTCCTGGATTGTAGGTAAAATTGTTCGAATGGTTTCCATATTGAACGATGGAACTCTGAGAAATTTGTTTAGAATTTTTAAATCCAGAATTGGTCTGAAAGTTCCCTCTTCTTTGGGAACTACAAACAGATTTGAGTAAAAACCCCTGATCTTGTTCCACAGTTGGAACTGGGTGTATCACTCCCATCTTTAACAGGTCTTCTACACAATGTAAGAATGCCTGTCTACTTATTTGGTTTGAAGATAGGTGAGAAATGTGGAACCTTCCCCTTGGGGGTAGTTCCTTGAATTCTAGAAGATAACCCTGAGAGACTATTTCTAGTGTCCAGGGATCCTGAACATCTCTTGCCCAAGCCTGAGCAAAGAGAGAGAGTCTGTCCCCTACTAGATCCGGTCCCGGATCGGGGGCTACCCCTTCATGCTGTCTTGGTAGCAGCAGCAGGCTTCTTGGCCTGTTTACCCTTATTCCAGCCTTGCATTGGTTTCCAAGCTGGTTTAGTCTGGGAAGCGTTACCCTCTTGTCTAGAGGCTGCCGAGTTAGAAGCCGGTCCGTTCCTGAAATTGCGAAAGGAACGAAAATTGGACTTATTCTTAGCCTTGAAAGGCCTATCCTGTGGGAGGGCATGGCCCTTTCCCCCAGTGATGTCTGAAATAATTTCTTTCAATTCTGGCCCAAAAAGGGTCTTACCTTTGAAAGGGGTATTAAGCAATTTTGTCTTGGAAGATACATCCGCCGACCAAGACTTTAGCCAGAGCGCTCTGCGCGCCACAATTGCAAACCCTGAATTTTTCGCCGCTAATCTCGCTAACTGCAAAGCGGCGTCTAAAATAAAGGAATTAGCTAATTTAAGTGCGTGAATTCTGTCCATGACTTCCTCATACGTAGTCTCCCTACTGAGTGACTTTTCCAGTTCCTCGAACCAGAACCGCGCCGCTGTAGTGACAGGAATAATGCACGAAATAGGTTGAAGGAGGTAACCTTGCTGTACAAAAATCTTTTTAAGCAAACCCTCCAATTTTTTATCCATAGGATCTTTGAAAGCACAATTGTCCTCAATGGGAATGGTCGTGCGTTTGGCTAGTGTAGAAACCGCCCCCTCGACCTTAGGGACTGTTTGCCATATGTCCTTCCTGGGGTCGACCATAGGGAACAATTTCTTAAATATAGGAGGAGGGACAAAAGGTATGCCTGGCTTCTCCCACTCCTTATTCACTATGTCCGCCACCCGTTTAGGTATCGGAAAGGCATCAGGGTGCACCGGGACCTCTAGGAACTTGTCTATCTTGCACAAGTTTTCTGGGATGACCAGATTGTCACAATCATCCACAGTAGATAGCACCACCTTAAGTAATGCGCGGAGAGGCTCTGATTTAAATTTAAATGTCACAACATCAGGTTCTGCCTGCTGAGAAATTCTTCCTGTATCAGAAATTTCTCCATCTGAGAAACCCTCCCTCACTGCCACTTCAGACTGGTGTGAGGGTATGACAGAAAAATTATCATCAGCGCCCTCCTGCTCTACAGTGTTTAAAACAGAGCAATCGCGCTTTCTCTGAAATGCTGGCACTTTGGATAAAATATTAGCTATGGAGTTATCCATTACTGCCGTCAATTGTTGCATAGTAACAAGCATTGGCGCGCTAGAAGTACTAGGGGTCGCCTGCGCGGGCATAACTGGTATAGACACAGAAGGAGAAGATGTAGAACTATCTCTACTTCCTTCATCTGAGGAATCATCCTGGGCAACCTTACTATTTGTGACAATACTGTCCTTACTGTGTTTGGACGCTATGGCACAATTATCACATATATTTGAAGGGGGAACCACATTGGCTTCCATACATACAGAACATGATCTATCAGAAGGTACAGACATGTTAAACAGGCTTAAACTGGTTAATAAAGTACAAAAAACGTTTTAAAACAAAACCGTTACTGTCTCTTTAAATGTTAAACAGGGCACACTTTATTACTGAATATGTGAAAAACTATGAAGGAATTATCCAATCTTTACCAAATTTTCACCACAGTGTCTTAATGCATTCAAAGTATTGCACCCCAATTTTCAAGCTGTTAACCCTTAAAATGTGGAAACCGGAGCCGTTTGCAATTTTAACCCCACTACAGTCCCAGCCACAGCCTTTGTTGTGACTTCAACTATCCCAGGGGGATATTTCAAGCCTTCTAGGAACTTTTTCAGTGGACACCAGACCCTCTCACATGCATCTGCATGCACTGTACTTAAAAGAAACTGTGCAATAATGGCGCGAAAATGAGGCTCTGCCTAATACAGTGAAAGGCCCTTCCTGACTGGGAAGGTGTCTTAACTAGTGCCTGGCGATAAAAAACGTTCCCCAAATAATAAAAGTGTGAAATCCACTTCAAACTTTAAATAAATACTTAAATAAACAATCGATTTAGCCCTTAAGAGTGTCCACCAGTTAATAGCCCATAATAAGCCCTTTATTCTTTCTAAGTCTAAGAAGATGGCTTACCGATCCCCATGAGGGAAAAATGACAGCCTTCCAGCATTACACAGTCTTGTTAGAAAATGGCTAGTCATACCTTGAGCAGAAAAGTCTGCAAACTGTTCCCCCCAACTGAAGTTCTCTCATCTCAACATTCCTGTGTGGGAACAGCAATCGATTTTAGTTACTGCTGCTAAAATCATACTCCTCTTTTAAACAGAACTCTTCATCTCTTTCTGTTTCAGAGTAAATAGTACATACCAGCACTATTTTAAAATAACAAACTCTTGATAGAAGAAATAAAAAACTACAACTAACACCACAAACTCCTCACCATCCCCGTGGAGATGCTACTTGTTCAGAGCGGCAAGGAGAATGACTGGGGGGCGGAGCCAGAGGGGGAGCTATATGGACAGCTCTTGCTGTGTGCTCTCCTTGCCTTTCCCTGTAGGGGAGGAGAATATCCCACAAGTAATGGATGACGCCGTGGACCGGACACACCAATGTTGGAGAAATACTTGTTTAGCTTGCTAGACTTCTTAGGATTGACTACGACCGTAGTGTTGGAGTCGTCCAAGGTAGCCAAAACCTCCTTAAGTAACAACAGAGGTGTTCTAGCTTAAACCTGAAGGATACAACATCAGCATCAGAAGAAGGAATTACACTGTCACTCTCACCCTCAGATGCTACCGAAGTATCTTCCTCCTCAGACTTCTGGGAGGGAGCATTCGTAATAGCCACGACTGCGCTTCCTCTTGCGCTTTCCCTGCAGCATGGGAAAAGCAGACAACGCATCAGATACCGCAGATGACATGAGGGTAGCGATATCTTGCAACGTAACTCCAGGCGGAGCTAGAGAGGAAGCTCAGGGCACTGCATGTGTGGACGATAAAATTTGGGACACTTGAGGAGAAAGCTGGGCATATCTTGAACATTGTCAGTAGACTCCTGAACAGCATCTGCCCTAGACAATGTTGGCTCAGAATCAAAAAGTATATCCCTGTAATTCAATGTTCTCTCATGAGGAACAGAAAGGGATTGATGGTTCCACGTTAGCATCAAAACATTAAAGTACAAGTAACATTTTGCAAAGCCTCCTGGTCCATCTTTACCCAGAATTGAACAAATTAGAAATAAAAGTACTTAATTTTTAATCAAAAGTTCACACACAAAAAAACATTACTGTCCCTTTAAATATAAAAGGAAACTGCTTTATTTTTACAGCAAAAATATGAGAAAATATTTAACAAACACCCGGACAGCCTCTACACCTCAGCTCCTCAGCTTAGCCTTGCTGAGGTGCCTACCTGCCCTGCTGGATTCCGGACTCAATCCAGGGTGCTGCACCGAATGTCCGTCGAGCGTAACACACAAAACTGGAACCGCAACCAAATTCTTCCCTTCCGGAACACAGGAAGTGAAGAGAAAGTAGAAAACACACCACCTCTAGACATACTGACTGAGCCTATCTCCTCGTCCCCAGTGCCTGCAACCACTGCCTTAGATAAGCCCCTTAACTTGTTAGGGCCCATATATTTAGTGTCCCATTGAAATAAATATTAAAGTGCCATCTTTTTCCTGTATACGGCTAAGAAAAAAAAATAGCACTTACCTCAATGAATTCTGCCATGCTGCAGGGCAGCTCACTAGGTTTGAGAGGCATCCTCCCTCATGGACCTGTGGAAAAAAGATAAAGACTGAGTAATCTTACTCAGGCTTTCAATATTAGGGCAGCATTAACTACATGGGAGGCACAGTGAGGATTGTACCCCACAAGTTCCCATTGATTAAAAGCCACCACTGCTCTACTGAAGAGACTGACATGGACTATTGCTATACCCCAGGAGAAAAGCAGAACAAACTTGCACTGCTGAAAAATAATACAATCTTGATTGAAGAATCTTATTCTAGACACCTAAACTTTACCACCTCCTTGCTCTTAACGTAGGCAAAGAGAATGACTGGGGTGGGTGGGAAGGGAGGTGATATTTAACAGCTTTGCTGTGGTGCTCTTTGCCTCCTCCTGCTGGCCAGGAGTGATATTCCCACCAGTAATTAAATGATCCGTGGACTCACCTTGTCATTAGAAAGAAATAGGCATTTATGTGCAGCCACCAATCAACAGCTAGCTTCCAGTAATGCATTGCTATGCCTGAGCCAAACTAGATTTTCAAAGTAGGATACCAAGAGAATGAAGCACATAAAATAATAGACATAAATTGGAAAGTTGTTTATAATTACATGTTTTGTCAAAATCATGAAATATATTTTTTTTAGGTTTCATGTCCCTTTAAGTATGGAAGCAAACAGTTCAAGGCTATAGCATTCAGGCTGAAAATTATCATTAAAAGGGACAGTAAACATCTGTAGATTTTTATATAAAATATTTTGCTATGAGTAATAAAACAACTTTGCAATATATTTTAATTATTTATTTTCACCACTTTTCAATTGTAGCTTAGCTTTAAAAATGGAGTGATTTTTAATTTGAATACCACTGCTAATTTATCAAGGCTAACTCTGCTACATATATGTCTCAAAGTGGCTTTATCAGATAACATCTGCAAAAATTAGCAAATTAGCCTAATTTTCTGTGGTCTAAAGCCCAGATTAGCTCCTCCAAATAAGGCAAATGGTGGGTGGAGTTTGGCTAAGATGTTAATTTGATTTTTAAAACATTAAGACTTGGCAGATATGTTATTCTATAGCAACACAACCGTAATGTCTTGTAATTACAAGGTGTTTTCTGTCCCTTTAATAAAAAAAATAACACTATGTAGAAAAGGGTACACTAAGTTGTGTAGAATAAGGAGCATTGTTTTAGTTGGATAAAACCCTTCACCCAAAGAGAGGTATATATACGTTGTGCGGTACTTTGCCTATCCTCCGCATGACATATATATATATGTTGTGCAGTACTTTGCCTATCCTACCACATGATGTATATATACGTTGTGCTGTACTTTGCCTATCCTACCGCATGACGTATATATACATTGTGCAGTACTTTGCCTATCCTACCGCATGATGTATATATACGTTGTGCGGTACTTTGCCTATCCTACCCCATGACGTGTATATACGTTGGAACTTCAGGAAAATCCAGCAGTCTCGGCTGTTAAGTTACAGCCAAGAGCTGGAGTTCCTGAGCTCCAAGCATCTGCCCACATACAGACTCGGAGCGTGATCGGTGCTCCGGTTCCATATGAGGGCAGATGCCTGATCGTTACAGATGGTGACACTGTGTGTTTATAGGTACTGGCAGACAGCTGCCAGTACCAAAGATGGCGGCACTAGTTAGAGGGGGGAGGGTTAGAGAACTGTTTGGGAGGGATCAGGGTTGCCAGATGTCTGAACAACAATACCGGACAGATTAGGGGGGATTAAAAAAAAAAAAAAGTGTGTGTGTGTGTGTATATATATATATATATATATATATATATATGCGCAGCAAGTGCAAACAACTAAAAGTAGCTTTCACATAAGGCTGTTATATAGCTCAGCAGAAAAGGGGTTAAGATACAATGGGAGTCCATGTGGATGCAGAACACTTAATTCAGGGAGTGTGAGTGGGATTCATAATGTGTATTGGCTACAATGAACTGTCAATCTACCTTGCTTGCATTTGGGGACTTGTAGTCCTATGCATGTTTAATGACAAATTGCTTCCAGAAAAACAAAATGTATGCTTACCTGATAAATTTCTTTCTTTCCGGATATGGAGAATCCACGGCGTCATTCAATTACTAGTGGGAATATCACTCCTGGCCAGCAGGAGGAGGAGAAGAGCACCACAGCAAAGCTGTTAAGCGTCACTCCCCTACCCATAATCCCCAGTCAACTGACAAAGGTGTAGAGGTGCCTGAGGTTTAGTAAAAAATAACTGTCTGAATAAAGGGTGGGGTCGTGGACTCTCCATATCCGGAAAGAAAGAAATTTATCAGGTAAGCATAAAACATAAATTATGCTTACCTGATAATTTCATTTTCTTCCTTGAGAAAGAGTCCACCGCCGCATTCATTACATGTGGGAAATAAGAACCTGACCACCAGGAGGCGGAAAAGACACACCAGCCAAAGGCTCAAATACTCCTCCCACTTACCCTATCCCCCAGTCATTCTGCCGAGAAACAAGGATCAGTGGAAGAAATATCAAGGTGAAAGGGTGCCAGAAGACTACACACGGAAAAACGTGTCAAAAAACGTGCGGGGGGCTGTGGCCTCTTTCCCACGGAAGAAAATTAAATTATCAGGTAAGCATAATTTATGTTTTTCTTCCTAATGGGAAAGAGTCCACAGCCGCATTCATTACTTGTGGGAAAATTATACCCAAGTCAAAGAGGACACTGAATGCCAAGAACTGGAGGGTACGAGGCGGCCCAATCTGAGGGCACCAGGACTGAACCACATCCCATAAATAAAAAAAGTCCCGCTTTATCCAAAAGCAGGGAGCAAAAAACAAAAAGAAAAAAGGACCCAAGGACACAAACGACAGCCCAATACTGGGTAAAAACCCCATGCAACATCACCGAGCCAACAGGACTCGAAGTGTACTATCGCCCAAAAGTCAGATCCCATACACACACCCCCATAAGGAAACCCAGACCAACAACTCCCCAAAGGAAGAAGCAAGGTAGAGGGATAACGAACCAGAACCCTGTCTTCCAAAAGACAGATAAAACTAGCTTGGGAGACTCTAGAAAGCCTCAATAAATGCCAGAAAAAAGGGCATCATCAGTCAAACGCGACCAAGTTAGAGACCAGAAGAGAAAAAAAATCTTGAAAAACAGAAAACCGCACAGACTACTAAGTGGCACGCTATAGTGCGGCCAGGGAAAGGGAAAACAACCCCCTTGTCCAGTTCCCCAGCTGGAGGGAACCAAGGAGTTCGCCTTAAACCGAAAAAGAGACTGAGGCACCTCCCTACGAGAACCCCACAGCTCGGGAGAAAAGGAACCAGCAAAAAACAGTTCCTAAACAAAATACCTCTCCATGGAGGGAAAATTCAGAGATCCAAACCCCCCTGAGAGCTCAGAGAGCACCTCAACAGGGACCCATTGTATCTGAAAGAAACAGAGGCAGCGGAAAAGTAAAAAGATGACCATAAACGCAGCTTAGGATCCTGAGATAAACAGGGATGTCCCCAACAACCACAGAACCGCCGCAACAAGGACCTCCCACACATGGAAAGACCAACCTGTCAACGACAGTGAAAAGTCCAGGGACAGAGTCCCCCCCTAGAATGAGAGGGAAGAAACACCACCATCCACCTTGAAAGAGTGCCAACAGAACACGGGCAGAGTCCCACCATCAGAGGAACACCAAACTCAGAAGTCCATTCCCAAGGGCACCTCCAACCCTGAAGCTGGGACAAAAGGAACACACCCCCAGAGAAAAAAAATCTACCACAGGGAGACAGAGGACAAGGGAAACCTTGCCCCCTGAACACAAACTCAACACAGGGGTCAAAACTAACCCAAAATGAGCCAGCCCCCAAAGGAGCAGAGACTACCCGAGGTAGCAATCTCGGGGCCCCACAGCAGAAACCGGTGGGGAAGACCTGAAGACAAAGTGACCCTACCAAGACACTACACAGGAAGCTAATGCAAGATTAGAGCACCAGACCAACGGACCCCCCAAAGGAATTCCAGAACACATTCCCGTACAGAAAAACAAAAGCCCAGAGCAGCCATAAGGAGGGGACAGACACAAACCGAATGCTAGACAAGCATAGACAGAACTATACCAACACCACCCAGAAACCCCAGCCCAATCCCAGATCCACAAAGAGACCTGAAGAAAAGGACCCAGACCAAAATTCCGGTCAGACACTCCTTATGCGAGGAAGGAACCCGAAAAAACAACGGGAAATCTAGCAAAACCTAAGAGAGGTCAGCGAAAAAACGCAGAACCGATCTCAAGGCGATAGACCCATGACACAGAGCAAAACTCTGCGACATCCAGAAACTAGGATCCCACATCGGCGCCCAACCCTAAGAGGGTGGAGAAAATTCTGGAAAAACCCAGAACCGAAGCGAACAAGGCGACCCCAATAAAACCGGGTTCCAGCTAGAAGAAGCCTCCAGCAGCGAAAAAGGCAAACCAGGCCCCCATGTGGCAGGTCACAGGCTAGCCACCCCAAGCACCGCTGCCGGAGCACAGAGAATGCAGGCATGAACCCGTAAAGTCTCACATACCGACAAGCGGTCCACCGCTGATCCATGAAGAGGATCCATTAAAAGCGGAACGACACGAGGTCCAGAGACCCTAGGAGTCTAAAAACCACCCAGAGGGTAGCAAGAAGACCAAGGCCCAAAAACTGCACTAGCGGAGAAGGCCCCCGTCCCCCTAAAGGAGAACCAAAGCGACACAGCGGAAGCCACCGACCCAGCCCTGGGAGAGAGTGGCATGCCCATTCTCTCCCGGTATGTGGACCCAAAGGCCCGGATGTAGATGTATAGGGTAGTTTGTGAAAACAAACAATAAAACAATAAAACAAAACACACAAGGTCCCGCCGGACCCGCTAGGCGCAACAGGCGTCACTAACAACACAACAAAGTGCACACAAATTCAGGACCCAACAGTTCGTGAACAACTTCCAAAGAAGTAACAGAAAACAAGGCCATCCCAGAAATTCCCGAGGAAACAATCAAATAAAAAAAGTATCCTAACCGGATGAAAGCAGAGAAGGCAGCCTGAAGGCATTCGCCAAAAAAAACTCTGGGAAAGGACACGAGCGACCGTCAGGAGACGATCAACATCCCAAATAGTCTAGCTCAAAGCACCATTCGATGACAGTCCCCGACTGATAACGGAGAGGATCCCAATAAGTCGTAAAGACGATGGAGTAGAACGCGTAGCGGTGCAATCAAATAACGAAAGGTGCAACATGGAGGAATATTCACCCCCGGAGGTTACTGAATAGACCCACCTGAAGTCTGGACACCCCGGATAAGTAGGAAGAAACACAGCTGCACAGAAACCTCCGGATCCTGCAGGCAAACCAGCGCCATCAAGATATTGAAGCGGAAATGAACCGCAATCTACAGGGGAAACAAGCCACCCTGTGCAGAGGGAAAATTAACATTAGGGTTACCCGCAAATGTAGAGGAAGGGTGCTGTTGGGAATCCGCCTTCTGAGGAACAGAGCCCCCAGAGGCTGATAGCTCAATAGGCCCCTGGTTCCCTGAGCCCGAGGAACCAGGCACTCTAAGAGGGCACAAGAGACAGCACTGATAGACCTGTATCAGTGGGGCCGAAGCACCTTCCTCACAAGAGGAAGAATTGGAATCAGAAACAATGACAGTCTCAGCTTCAGAATCCTCCATAGTTAAAACCAAAGAGAGAATTAGGACAATATAAAAAAAAACGAACGGCACCTGGCACCCACAATGGCTGGGGCACTCGCCACCTCCTATGACCAGATCCAAACGAAGCAGAAAAGCTTCATTGCCACACAGACAGGAATGCGGAAGTGAACAAACCCAGCGTAACAACGCCCGGTCATAAGGTGAACCGTAAAGTCCAAAAAAGCACGCCAGAAAAAGGTGGCAACTAGGCCCCACTAAAACCTACAAGCAATTCTCCCGTCTCAGCCTCAGAGCCAATACCCAATACACAAAGTAGGAAAATCACATAAGAAACATGATTAAAGAACCTCACCCTGTTCACAAATCCCTCCTAAGGAAGAAATTATCCCATAATACACAGATCCGAACAGAGGAGACTCACTGAGACCCATACCTAACTGTCACATAACAATATAACATTCATATTGATAAAATGAAACGATCTTACCGGAATCTATGCCATGGAACAGGAACATGGCCCTGTCGCAGAGAGAACTCCCACTGCATCTCCGGACTCTAACATTCGCCCAGGCCCTCACTGAGTGACTAACACGACTACTTAAAACTCCTGTCCCATTGCAAAGAGTACTACCCTCCATGAGAGACACACTTTATGTAAAAATTAATAAAAGTATTTTCTTTAAAAAATAAAACTTCTGACACTTCTCTGCCAACCTCCTGAGCCGAAAGGCAAAGAATCACGGGGGGATAGGGGAAGTGGGAGGAGTATTTGAGCCTTTGGCTGATGTGTCTTTGCGTCCTCCTGGTGGCCAGGTTCTTATTTCCCACAAGTAATGAAAGCAGCTGTGGACTCTTTCCCATTAGGAAGAAAATGTTGTTTTATTTCCTAAGATATGGAGAGTCCACAACCTCATTCAATTACTAGTGGGAACCAATACCCAAGCTAGAGGACACAGAATGAAGAGGGAGGGAGAACACGACAGGCAGACCTAAACAGAAGGCACCAATGCTTGAAGAACCTTACTCCCAAAAGAGGCCTCAGCCGAGACAAAAGTATCAAATTTGTAAAAAGTTCAGAGAGGACCAAGTTGCAGCCTTGCAAATCTGTTCCACAGAAGCTTCATTTTTGAAAGCCCAAAAACAGTAGACAGACCTAGTGGAATGAACTGTAATTGTCTCAGGAGGCTGCTGTCCAGCAGTCTCATAAGCAAAACAAATTATACTTCTCAACCAGAAGGAAAGAGAAGTAGAAGTAGCCTTCTGACCCTTACACTTACCTGAGAAACAAACAAACAGGGCAGAAGACTGGCGAAAATCATCCTTAGTCGCCTGTAGGTAGAATATTAGAGCACGCACAAAATCCAAGTTGTGCAACAGACGTTCTTTATGAGAAGAAGGAATGGGACAGAGAGAAGGAACAACAATTTCCTGATTAATATTTCTATCCGAAACCATTTAAAGAAGAAACCCCAATTTAGTACGAAGAACCGCCTTATCCGCATGAAAGATAAGGTAAGGCAAAGGCAAATCACACTGCAAAGCCGAGAGTTCCGAAACTCTCCGAGCAGAAGAGATAGCAATAATAAAAAAAAAAACTTTCAAGATAGATAGCAACTTAATATCTATGGAATGCATTGGCTCAAACGAAGCCTGCTGCAAAACTTTAAGAACAAGATTAAGGCTCCAAGGAGGAGCAACTGGTTTAAACACAGGTCTGATTCTGACCAGGGCCTGACCAAAATGATTGAACATCTGGCACATCCGCCAGATGCTTGTGTAACAAAATAGATAATGCAGAAATCTAACCTTTCAGAGAGCTAACTGACAACCCTTTCTCCAGACCTTCCTGGAGAAAACAAAAAATTCCAGGAATCCTGACCCTACTACAAGAGTAGCCCTTAGATTCACACCAATAAAGGTATTTATGCCATACCTAACTCAGGAATGGACCCTGAGTTAGAAGGTCCTTCCCTCAGAGGCAACCTCCAAGGCGGTCAAGATAAAATCTTCACTAGGTCTGCATATCAGATCCTGAGAGGTTATGCAGGAGCTATTAGAATTACCGATGCTTTCTCTTGTTTGATACAAGCAATAACTCGTGGAAGGAGCGCAAATGGAGGAAACATGTAAGCTAGACCGAAATCCAAAGGAACCACCAGAGCATCTATCAGAGCAGCCTGAGCATCTCGACCTTGAACAGTACCTTGGAAGCTCGGTGTTTGAGGGTTAACCTGGAGAACACCGCCGGATGGAGAGCCCACTCCCCAGGATGAAATGTCTGTCTGCTCAGGAAATCCGCTTTCTATTTGTCCACTCCAGGAATGTGGATGGCAGACAACAATTGTGAGCTTCCGCCCAATAAAAAATCCGTGCCACCTCCTTCATAGCTAAGAAACTTTGAGTTCTTCCCTGGTGGTTGATGTAAGCAACTGAGGTGATGTTGTCCGACTGAAACCTGACAGACTGTGCTAAAAACAATGAGGCCAAGCCAACAGAGCATTGTAAATCGCTCTCAACTCCAAGATGTTTATAAGGAGAGCAGACTCCTCCCGAGTCCATAGTCCCTGCGCCTTTAACAAGTCCCAGACTGCTCCCCAGCCTAGCAGGCTGGTGTCCGTGGTCACAATCACTCAGGAAGGTCTCCGGAAGCATGTGCCCTGAGACAGATGGTCCTGAGAAAGCCATCACAGGAGAGAGTCTCTTGACGACTGGTCTAGATCTATCCTCAGAGACAGATCCGAATGGGCTCCGTTCCATTGTCTCAGCATGCATAATTGCAGAGCTCTCAAATAGAATCAAGCAAAGGTGAATGATGTCCATGGTAGCAAGCATCAGACCAATTACCTCCATACATTGAGCCACTGATGGCCGAACAGTAGACTGAAGAGAAAGGCAAGAGGAGAGAATTTTGGATTTTCTGACCTCCGTAAAAAAAATCTTCATAGATAGGGAATCTATTATGGTCCCTAAGAAAACCACCCTGGAACAAGGGAACTCTCTTCCAGAAACAGTTTTCAACCATGGGAACGTAGAACAGACAACAAGATCTCTGTATGAGAGTTTGCTTGTTGAAAAGATGGCGCCTCAACCAATATGTCATCCAGGTATGGTGCCACTGCAATTCCCTGAGACCTGATCACTGCTAAGAGAGTCCCCAGAACTTTTGAGAAAATTCTGGGAGCTGTGGCAAGTCCAAACGGAAGAGCCACAAACTGAAAGTGTTTGTCTAGAAAGGCGAATCTCAGGAATTTGTGATGATCCCTGTGGATGGGAACATGAAGATATACGCACCATTCAGGTCTATGGTTGTCATGAACTGACCATCTTGGACCAAAGGAAGAATGGAACGAATGGTTTCCATTTTGAAGGATTGTACCCTGAGAAACTTATTGAGGCACCTTAGGTCTAAAATGGGTCGAAAAGTTCCCTCTTTTTTTGGGAACCACAATCAGATTTGAATAGAATCCTAGACCCTGTTCCCTTACTGGAACTGGAACAATCACTCCCAAGGAGGAAAGGTCCTGAACGCAGTCAAGAATGCTTCCCTTCTTACCTAGTCTGCAGATAATCTTGAGAGGTGGAATCTGCCCCTGGGAGGGAAAGTTTTGAATTCTATTTTGTAACCCTGAGATACTATGTCCACAGCCCAAGGATTTGAGACATCTCGTCTCCATGCTTGACAACACAGGGAAAGTCTGCCCCCACTTGATCCAATCCCGGCCTGGGAGCCAACCCTTCATGCTGACTTAGACTCAGCTGAGGGTTTTTTTGATTGCTTCCCCTTTTTCCAAGACTAATTGGGCGTCCAAGTAGACTTGGACTGCTCCTGCTTGGAAGAGGAAGACTTTTGACCTTTGAAGTTAAGAAAGGAACGAAAATTACTTTGACGTCATTTGAATCTCTTCTTCTTGTCTTGCGATAGAAAAGACCCTTTTCCATCCGTAAAATCAGAAATTATTTCTGCCAGACCAGGTCCGTACAAGGTCTTCCCCTTGTAAGGAAGCACCAGAAGCTTGGACTTAGAGGTAATATCAGCTGACCAAGATTTTAGCCACAATGCCCTACGGGCTAGGACAGAGAAGCCAGAAATCTTGGCTCCCAGTCTAATAAGTTGCATGTTAGCATCAGAAATAAAGGGATTGGCTAGTTTAAGAGCCTTAATCCTATCTTGGATCTCCTTCAACGGAGTCTCTTCTTTAATTGATTCAGACAAGGCATTGCACCAAAAAGATGCCGCACTTGCTACTGTGGCAATACAAATTGCAGATTGCCATTGAAGACCTTGATGAGCATACATCTTCTTTAAAAAAGCTTCCAGCTTTTTGTACATGGGATCTTTAAAGGAGCAGCTATCCTCTATAGGGATCGTAGTTCTCTTAGCCAGAGTAGAAATAGCCCCTTCCACTTTACGCACCGTGCGCCATGAATCTTTAATGGAGTCAGCAACAGGAAACATCTTTTAAATACAGGAGACGGGGAGAAAGGAATCCCTGGCTTCTCCCATTCCTGTGAAATAATTTCCGTCACACAGTCTGGGACAGGAAAAACTTCCACAGAGGAAAAAACATAATTTATGTAAGAACTTACCTGATAAATTCATTTCTTTCATATTAGCAAGAGTCCATGAGCTAGTGACGTATGGGATATACATTCCTACCAGGAGGGGCAAAGTTTCCCAAACCTCAAAATGCCTATAAATACACCCCTAACCACACCCACAATTCAGTTTAACGAATAGCCAAGAAGTGGGGTGATAAAAAGTGCGAAAGCATATAAAATAAGGAATTGGAATAATTGTGCTTTATACAAAATCATAACCACCACAAAAAAAGGGCGGGCCTCATGGACTCTTGCTAATATGAAAGAAATGAATTTATCAGGTAAGTTCTTACATAAATTATGTTTTCTTTCATGTAATTAGCAAGAGTCCATGAGCTAGTGACGTATGGGATAATGATTACACAAGAGTCACTAGAGAGGGAGGGATAAAATAAAGACAGCCAATTCCTGCTGAAATAATCCACACCCAAAATAAAGTTTAACGAAAAACATAAGCAGAAGATTCAGACTGAAACCGCTGCCTGAAGTACTTTTCTACCAAAAACTGCTTCAGAAGAAGAAAATACATCAAAATGGTAGAATTTAGTAAAAGTATGCAAAGAGGACCAAGTTGCTGCTTTGCAAATCTGATCAACCGAAGCTTCATTCCTAAACGCCCAGGAAGTAGAAACTGACCTAGTAGAATGAGCTGTAATTCTCTGAGGCGGAGTTTTACCCGACTCAACATAGGCAAGATGAATTAAAGATTTCAACCAAGATGCCAAAGAAATGGCAGAAGCTTTCTGGCCTTTTCTAGAACCGGAAAAGATAACAAATAGACTAGAAGTCTTTCTGAAAGATTTAGTAGCTTCAACATAATATTTCAAAGCTCTAACAACATCCAAAGAATGCAACGATTTCTCCTTAGAATTCTTAGGATTAGGACATAATGAAGGAACCACAATTTCTCTACTAATGTTGTTGGAATTCACAACTTTAGGTAAAAATTCAAAAGAAGTTCGCAACACCGCCTTATCCTGATGAAAAATCAGAAAAGGAGACTCACAAGAAAGAGCAGATAATTCAGAAACTCTTCTGGCAGAAGAGATGGCCAAAAGGAACAAAACTTTCCAAGAAAGTAATTTAATGTCCAATGAATGCATAGGTTCAAACGGAGGAGCTTGAAGAGCCCCCAGAACCAAATTCAAACTCCAAGGAGGAGAAATTGACTTAATGACAGGTTTTATACGAACCAAAGCTTGTACAAAACAATGAATATCAGTAAGAATAGCAATCTTTCTGTGAAAAAGAACAGAAAGAGCAGAGATTTGTCCTTTCAAGGAACTTGCGGACAAACCTTTATCTAAACCATCCTGAAGAAACTGTAAAATTCTCGGAATTCTGAAAGAATGCCAAGAAAAATGATGAGAAATACACCAAGAAATATAAGTCTTCCAGACTCTATAATATATCTCTCTAGATACAGATTTACGAGCCTGTAACATAGTATTAATCACAGCGTCAGAGAAACCTCTTTGACGAAGAATCAAGCGTTCAATCTCCATACCTTTAAATTTAAGGATTTCAGATCCTGATGGAAAAAAGGACCTTGTGACAGAAGGTCTGGTCTTAACGGAAGAGTCCACGGTTGGCAAGAGGCCATCCGGACAAGATCCGCATACCAAAACCTGTGAGGCCATGCCGGAGCTACCAGCAGAACAAACGAGCATTCCTTCAGAATCTTGGAGATTACTCTTGGAAGAAGAACTAGAGGCGGAAAGATATAGGCAGGATGATACTTCCAAGGAAGTGATAATGCATCCACTGCCTCCGCCTGAGGATCCCGGGATCTGGACAGATACCTGGGAAGTTTCTTGTTTAGATGGGACGCCATCAAATCTATTTCTGGAAGTTCCCACATTTGAACGATCTGAAGAAATACCTCTGGGTGAAGAGACCATTCGCCCGGATGCAACGTTTGGCGACTGAGATAATCCGCTTCCCAATTGTCTACACCTGGGATATGAACCGCAGAGATTAGACAGGAGCTGGATTCCGCCCAAACCAAAATTCGAGATACTTCTTTCATAGCCAGAGGACTGTGAGTTCCTCCTTGATGATTGATGTATGCCACAGTTGTGACATTGTCTGTCTGAAAACAAATGAACGATTCTCTCTTCAGAAGAGGCCAAAACTGAAGAGCTCTGAAAATTGCACGGAGTTCCAAAATATTGATCGGTAATCTCACCTCCTGAGATTCCCAAACTCCTTGTGCCGTCAGAGATCCCCACACAGCTCCCCAACCTGTGAGACTTGCATCTGTTGAAATTACAGTCCAGGTCGGAAGCACAAAAGAAGCCCCCTGAATTAAACGATGGTGATCTGTCCACCACGTTAGAGAGTGTCGAACAATCGGTTTTAAAGATATTAATTGAGATATCTTTGTGTAATCCTTGCACCATTGATTCAGCATACAAAGCTGAAGAGGTCGCATGTGAAAACGAGCAAAGGGGATCGCGTCCGATGCAGCAGTCATAAGACCTAGAATTTCCATGCATAAGGCTACCGAAGGGAATGATTGTGACTGAAGGTTTCGACAAGCTGCCATCAGTTTTAGACGCCTCTTGTCTGTTAAAGACAGAGTCATGGACACTGAATCTATTTGGAAACCCAGAAAGGTTACCCTTGTCTGAGGAATCAATGAACTTTTTGGTAAATTGATCCTCCAACCATGATCTTGAAGAAACAACACAAGTCGATTCGTATGAAATTCTGCTAAATGTAAAGACTGAGCAAGTACCAAGATATCGTCCAATTAAGGAAATATCACAATACCCTGTTCTCTGATTACAGACAGAAGGGCACCGAGAACCTTTGTAAAAATTCTTGGAGCTGTAGCAAGGCCAAACGGCAGAGCCACAAACTGGTAATGCTTGTCCAGAAAAGAGAATCTCAGGAACCGATAATGATCCGGATGAATCGGAATATGCAGATATGCATCCTGTAAATCTATTGTGGACATATAATTCCCTTGCTGAACAAAAGGCAAGATAGTCCTTACAGTTACCATCTTGAACGTTGGTATCCTTACAAAATGATTCAATATTTTTAGATCCAGAACTGGTCTGAAGGAATTCTCCTTCTTTGGTACAATGAAGAGATTTGAATAAAACCCCATCCCCTGTTCCTGAACTGGAACTGGCATAATTACTCCAGTCAACTCTAGATCTGAAACACAATTCAGAAATGCTTGAGCTTTTACTGGATTTACTGGGACACGGGAAAGAAAAAATCTCTTTGCAGGAGGTCTCATCTTGAAAACAATTCTGTACCCTTCTGAAACAATGTTCTGAATCCAAAGATTGTGAACAGAATTGATCCAAATTTCTTTGAAAAAACGTAACCTGCCCCCTACCAGCTGAGCTGGAATGAGGGCCGCACCTTCATGTGGACTTAGAAGCAGGCTTTGCCTTTCTGGCTGGCTTGGATTTATTCCAGATTGGAGATGGTTTCCAAACTGAAACTGCTCCTGAGGATGAAGGATCAGGTTTTTGTTCTTTGTTGAAACGAAAGGAACGAAAACGATTATTAGCTCTGTTTTTACCCTTAGATTTTTTATCCTGTGGTAAAAAAAGTTCCTTTCCCACCAGTAACAGTTGAAATAATAGAATCCAACTGAGAACCAAATAATTTGTTACCCTGGAAAGAAATGGAAAGTAGAGTTGATTTAGAAGCCATATCAGCATTCCAAGTCTTAAGCCATAAAGCTCTTCTAGCTAAAATAGCTAGAGACATAAACCTGACATCAACTCTGATAATATCAAAGATGGCATCACAGATAAAATTATTAGCATGCTGAAGAAGAATAATAATATCATGAGAATCATGATGTGTTACTTGTTGCGCTAAGGTTTCCAACCAAAAAGTTGAAGCTGCAGCAACATCAGCCAAAGATATAGCAGGTCTAAGAAGATTACCTGAACACAGATAAGCTTTTCTTAGAAAGGACTCAATTTTCCTATCTAAAGGATCCTTAAACGAAGTACCATCTGACGTAGGAATAGTAGTACGTTTAGCAAGGGTAGAAATAGCCCCATCAACTTTAGGGATTTTGTCCCAAAATTCTAATCTGTCAGACGGCACAGGATATAATTGCTTAAAACGTTTAGAGGGAGTAAATGAATTACCCAATTTATCCCATTCCTTGGAAATTACTGCAGAAATAGCATTAGGAACAGGAAAAACTTCTGGAATAACCACAGGAGATTTAAATACCTTATCCAAACGTTTAGAATTAGTATCAAGAGGACCAGAATCCTCTATTTCTAAAGCAATTAGAACTTCTTTAAGTAAAGAACGAATAAATTCCATTTTAAATAAATATGAAGATTTATCAGCATCAACCTCTGAGACAGAATCCTCTGAACCAGAAGAGTTATCAGAATCAGAATGATGATGTTCATTTAAAAATTCATCTGTAGGGAGAGAAGTTTTAAAAGATTTTTTACGTTTACTAGAAGGAGAAATAACAGACATAGCCTTCTTTATGGATTCAGAAACAAAATCTCTTATGTTATCAGGAACATTCTGCACCTTAGATGTTGAAGGAACTGCAACAGGCAATGGTACTTTACTAAAGGAAATATTATCTGCTTTAACAAGTTTGTCATGACAATCAATACAAACAACAGCTGGAGGAATAGCTACCAAAAGTTTACAGCAGATACACTTAGCTTTGGTAGATCCAGCACTAGACAGCGATTTTCCTGTAGTATCTTCTGACTCAGATGCAACGTGAGACATCTTGCAATATGTAAGAGAAAAAACAACAACATATAAAGCAAAATTGATCAAATTCCTTAAATGACAGTTTCAGGAATGGGAAAAAATGCCAAAAAACAAGCTTCTAGCAACCAGAAGCAATGAAAAATGAGACTTAAATAATGTGGAGACAAAAGCGACGCCCATATTTTTTAGCGCCAAATAAGACGCCCACATTATTTGGCGCCTAAATGCTTTTTGGCGCCAAAAATTACGCCACATCCTGAACGCCGACATTTTTGGCGCAAAATAACGTCAAAAAATGACGCAACTTCCGGCGACACGTATGACGCCGGAAACGGTAAAGAATTTTTGCGCCAAAAAAGTCCGCGCCAAGAATGACGCAATAAAATGAAGCATTTTCAGCCCCCGCGAGCCTAACAGCCCACAGGGAAAAAAGTCAAATTTTTGAAGGTAAGAAAAAATGATTAAATCAAATGCATTATCCCAAATATGAAACTGACTGTCTGAAAATAAGGAAAGTTGAACATTCTGAGTCAAGGCAAATAAATGTTTGAATACAAATATTTAGAACTTTATAAACAAAGTGCCCAACCATAGCTTAGAGTGTCACACAAAATAAGATTTACTTACCCCAGGACACTCATCTACATGTTTGTAGAAAGCCAAACCAGTACTGAAACGAGAATCAGCAGAGGTAATGGTATATATAAGAGTATATCGTCGATCTGAAAAGGGAGGTAAGAGATGAATCTCTACGACCGATAACAGAGAACCTATGAAATAGACCCCCGTAGAAGGAGATCACTGCATTCAAATAGGCAATACTCTCCTCACATCCCTCTGACATTCACTGCAGGCTGAGAGGAAAACCGGGCTCCAACTTGCTGCGGATCGCATATCAACGTAGAATCTAGCACAAACTTACTTCACCACCTCCATCGGAGGCAAAGTTTGTAAAACTGAATTGTGGGTGTGGTGAGGGGTGTATTTATAGGCATTTTGAGGTTTGGGAAACTTTGCCCCTCCTGGTAGGAATGTATATCCCATACGTCACTAGCTCATGGACTCTTGCTAATTACATGAAAGAAAACATCATAGTATTTATTAAGTTTACTAGACTTCTAAGGGTTGACAACGACAGAAGTATCGGAGTCATCCAAAGTAGCCAATACCTTCTTTAAACAGTGCACAAAGGTGTTCAAGCTTAAATCTGAAGTTTACTTCTTCAGTATCAGATGAAGGAATAATACTGTCCGAATCTGATATTTCCCCCTCAGAGGCTACCGAGGTATCCTCCACATCAGACTTATGAGGGAGGGCAACCTGCATAGCAGTAGGTGGAACAGAAACCTTACTATCTGAATGTCTAATTTTCCACTTGCATTTTCCCAGCATAGGAAAAGCAGATAATGCTGCAGATACTGCAGAAGATACCTGTGCAGCAAAATCTGCAGGCAAATAAACTCCTGCAGGGGCTGAGAGGAACTACAGGGCACTGTACGTGACACCATAGAGGCTAGGGACGTTTGAGGAGAAAGCTGTGGCATTGCCTGACCAGCATCATCCTTAAAGACATTGGGCTCAGAGGACAACAATTTATCTTTAAATTGAATTGTTCTGCCTAAGCATGCAGCACAGAATTGCATAGGCAAAACAATTTCTGCCTTTGTCAAAAGACACAGAGTCTTGGTCCATGTCCATAAAACTAAATAAAAAAAAAATCCCAAATTGAAGACATTTTTTACATACACTGTCACTTTAAGAATTTTTAATACCACAGCCTCTTAACGTTATGCAAAAATTATTTAAAATAATAAACCAATCAGGCCCCCTACACCTCAGACAGGCCTTACCGTAACACCTATAAACAATTTGGCTGCCAGAAGTCTCTAAAACGATAATATAGTACATCGACACCGAAGAGACTGAAATTCAATTACGCTGCTCCGCTTCGTAAATATCCGACAGCAGAGAGAAATCACATGACCGGCAGAGAGAGGAAACTATGCAGCAAGTAAAAGGCGCGCGTTTCCTTCTGCCTACAACACTAGAGTTTAATTTACACAAACGCTCAAGCAGTCTGTCAGTTAGCCTGTTCTAGCTAAACAAGCAAAGAAAACCAACTGCCACATTTTAAGTTTATACATAAATCCCTGTATAAAACCTAAACCACACACATACTAATAAAGTATTTCAACAAAATTAGCCCAAAGAGGAAAAACGTCCAAATAAAGGGAAGATTAACCCCTAGTCTCAACATAATGTGCCTCCCACTGCCAAAGAAAATCCTGTTTAAAGGATTTGAAAAATGTCCCCATCTACTGCATATGACATATTCTTCTGAAGTGCAAGTCTCCAAAACCTAGAAGACAAAAGCAATTACTTGCAGTCTAGATGTCCGGCAGGAAGACAGCTCACAAGGCATGAAAGGACATATACCCCTTACAGAGACCTGTAGAAAAAGAAAGAAAAGAGTAACCAACTCTGGTTTTCTGTACCATGGTCAGCAATGTGTTATGAAACAAAGCAAGGACTACCTCACAACTTCCTAACTGCTTAAAAGCCACCACTACTCTACTGAAGAGATTGACGTGGACTCAGCTAAACTCAAATCCTTGCTTGCAGGGAAAAGTACCCGAAAAAGGAATTTATTTCTTCAGACAACAAACTTCACCTCCTCTACTGACAGAGGCAAAGAGAGTGACTGGGGATTATGGGTAGGGGAGTGTCACTTAACTACTTTGCTGTGGTGCTCTTTGCCTCCTCCTGCTGGCCAGGAGTGATATTCCCACTAGTAATTGAATGACATTGTGGACTCTCCATATCTTAGGAAAGAAAACTACTTTTCCCATAATACCAGCTGTTTTCTGACCTTTTTATACAGTCACTGAGACTTACACATACACACAGTCAGACTTACATATGTACAGTCACTGAGGCTCCCATATACACACAGACTATTGCGCAGTCACTGAGGCTTCCATATACACACAGACTATTACGCAAACGCTGAGGCTCACACATAGACACCCAGTCAGATGTATACAAAGTCACTAAGGCTCACATATACACACAGACTTATACACAGTCACTGAGGCTCACATATACACAGTCAGACTTATATACAGTCAGAGTCTCACATATACACACAGTCACTGAGATTCACATATACACACAGTCACTGAGACTCACATATACACACAGTCAGATTTACACACAGTCACTGAGGCTCACATATACACAGTCACTGAGGCTCACATATACACACATTCACACTTATACACAGTTACTGAGGCTCAAACATAAACAAAGTCAGTGTGTATGTGTGTGTATGTATGTATGTGTGTGTATATATATACTGTATATATATATATATATATATATATATATATATATATAAAATTGTGTGGCTGAAGGAAGGATGATATTAATATAACAATTTTTTAAAAATGTTGTATTATTTAGACGGACTGAGTCTGGTCCAAGATCTCCCTGGTTCAACTGCACTATTCTTATCTTGCTGCCAACTCTGAGACTGAGTAAGCAGCATAGACTGACACTGTAGACAGCGCAGAGGTCTTCTTGCTGTTGTGATGTCACGTGCGTGATCACATGACGTCCGACAGTCTCACACACAATCACAGCAGCACGCAGGCACACACAGCGCAGGCTGAGGCAGAGCCGGTGTTCTGTCAAGAACTCTAATTCCATGAAAACTCCATTCTGACGTCACTTCGCTGAGACTTCTTTTTTCACTATCTGTTTTTGCATGTCTTGGGAGGCGCACCGGCGATCCTCTGGCATACACCCCAAGTAAACCTTGGAAAATGAGGTTAAAAAGGGGGGTTTCACCCCCATTGATCCCCTCAGGCGGAGGCAAAATAGATAGTGAAGATAGGCGATTACAGTGCCCATCTGATTGGTTGTGAATCCTGTCACTCACTGAGACACGGACCAATCAGATGTATGGAATCACTGGAAGTGATCAGATTGGAGTTTTCGGTGAATTAGAGTTCTCGATAGAACACTGGCGCACTGTGATCAGCTGTTGTGCGATGAGACAAGTGTAGTAGGGCTAGAGGGTGCCGGTGGACACGAGGTGACACAGTTGCAGGGTAGGTAGGTTGGCCCGGATGCGGCTTGGACTCCAGCAACGGTCGGACTTGGAAATAGTTGCAACATTTAAAAAAAAAAATTAAAAAAATTTGCAAAACACTTTAAAAACATCTTAACTACCTAGGGCTATGTCCGTTTTTTTGTTTTTTTAAATTAAATTACCAGGCAGTAACCTGAAATACGGGACAGTCCGGTCTATTACCAGACGCCTAGCAACCCAATCAGGGAGGCTGGAGGGTAAGGGGGTATCCTACCCTGCAGGAAAAAAGTTTCTAATTACCAAAAAGCAAAGGCAAAGCCATATATGTCTGCTGTTTTTTTAACAAAGGGGATCCCACAGAAGCTTTAACAACAATTTGTGCCATGATTGCACAAGCAGTATGTAAATAGTTTCAGTGAGAAACCCAAAGTTTGTGAAAAAGTTAACAATGTTTTTTATTTGATCGCATTTGGCGGTGAAATGGTGGCATGAAATATACCAAAAAGGGCCTAGATCAATACCTTGGGTTGTCTACTTAAAAATATATATTTAGTTTTGACCCCAGAGGCAGAACTTTTTTTCACTTTGAGATTTTTTTAGTAAAAATTTTTCTGCAGGTCATTTTTACATAAAATTCAATTAAAGACAGTAAAGCACCAGTTCAATTGCAATGTGTTTTGTTAACTGGAGAATAAAGCATTTTTTTTACATTTTATAATATAGTGCAGTAGTTGAAAATTGCATTGCAAATAAACTGCAGACAAAAAAATATATTGTAAATAAACTTGTTTCCTTTTCTCTTGGTCAAGCATAGAAATGTAGTAATAAAAAAGGTGCATTGCTGATACGAATGTCTTACAGACTGGGGAAGGCTAAGGGGCAGGTTTGAAAAAATCTGAGAGCCAGACAACAATCAATAGACTGCTTACTTCAAACAACACTTTGCTCTGGATGCACTTACACAGTGCAGCCAGATTACAGCTCTGTTTGAAGAGTACAGTCTAATGTAGAGCAGCACTGCAAAGTTAATGTGCATACAGTTCCTGCATGTGCCCTGTTGTTTCTGCAGACATGATGCATTTTCTGCAATGACATCTCAGATCACTGCATGTTCTGCCTTGGGGGTTTTGACAGGTAAATAAAAAAAACAAGGCTCTATTTCTGTTTAAATGGAGTGATAGCAAAAATGCTAAAACTTATCTGGTATTTTGGGCAAGTTTTTCTATGAAAGTCCCGGTAGTAAGGGGGTTAAAACTGCATGGTAGGGCAGCTATAGATTAAATTATCAAACATTTTTAAAATGCTTGTACTTGTTGGCCTAATGTTGGTAGATTACCTCAGACTAAAATAAAATACAGGTACATATTCCCAATCCGGAAATTCCAAAATCCAAACATTCTAAAATCCAAACTTTTTAATTATTATTTTGCCTTTAAATCTCAAAAGAATTAAAAATAATATAAAACTACCTTTAGTTGCATATATAAGCTGTATGAAAACATTTAAACATTGTCTAAATTATATAAGATACTGTTGTTTACACTGGGTTCCATGCCCTCTCCCATTTTAAAGATGCAAGTATTCCAAAAATCCAAACTATTTCGAAATACAAATCTTTACTGGTCCCAAGCAGTTTGGATAAAGGGTTTTCTACCTGTAGCAAGTTTGATGTGTAAGAGAAAAAAAGTATTTTTCCATGTATCACACACACACGCACGCACAATACACGCACACAACAATAATGGAAAAAAATGAAATGGCAAAGTTTGTGTCATCAAATAAGCAGATAAACTTGTGGCTTTAGTACTCTAATTAATACAAATCTTACACTTAAGAAGGAAATTAAACTAAAAAAATATTTCATCGTGCCTGTGAAGGAGAATACATATATGCATTTTGTGATAGTCATCAGCCTATCACAATATGCATTAGGAAGGACAAGCTAACGTTGACATTTGTATATACTACTCATTTGAAATTCAAACTTGAAATTTGAAATTCAAACTCAAAAAAGTGCTTTTGCATTGTCTTTTTAGTATGCATTTATTGATTATGTAATTCTACTGAGTTTAGTGGATAGTCATTATCTCACTTCAGGTAACATTGACGTGAGATATCTGCAAAAAAATCACAACTAACACTATCTTCAAAGCTCCACTTTCCATTAACCTTATAAAACATGTAAGCTATCAATTATGGCAATCAGAAAGCTAAACAATCTATGAGATGTGTATTTCAGTCTGACAAATAGAGCTAGCAACATTGGAAATTTACAGGGATTACTGTAGCGCCTTATGTTATGCTTTAACAAAACAAGTATTCCCAGCAACCAGCTTAAATCTAATCCTGTCGATCATATTCATGTATATTCATTAGATATTTTATTCATTTACATGAAGTTATGAGATTAGCATACTTTAAAGTTGAGTTTTAAAAGTATTTAACACTATGTTGCTGTTTGTAGCTGTATTTGACAAAAACTGAAATTATGCTTACCTGATCATTTTATTTTCTTCAGATGGAAAGAATCCACAGCTGCATTAATTACTTTTGGGAAATAAGAACCTGGCCACCAGGAGGAGGCAAAGACACCCCAGCCAAGGGCTTAAATACTCCTCCCACTTCCCTCATCCCCCAGTCATTCTGCCGAGGAACAAGGAACAGAAGAAGAAATATCATGGTGAAAAGGTGCCAGAAGATAAAAAAAATAAATTTATGCTTACCTGATAAATTACTTTCTCTTGCGGTGTATCCAGTCCACGGATTCATCCTTACTTGTGGGATATTCTCCTTCCCCACAGGAAGTGGCAAAGAGAGCACACAGCAGAGCTGTCCATATAGCTCCCCCCTAGCTCCACCCCCCAGTCATTCGACCAAAGGTTAAGAAGCCAAAGGAGAAACCATAGGGTGCAGTGGTGACTAGTTTAAACAAAATTTATTATTTTTTTTTACCTGACTTAATTGCCAGGGCGGGCCGTGGACTGGATACACCGCAAGAGAAAGTAATTTATCAGGTAAGCATAAATTCTGTTTTCTCTTGCAAGGTGTATCCAGTCCACGGATTCATCCTTACTTGTGGGATACCAATACCAAAGCTTTAGGACAAGGATGAAGGGAGGAACAAGACAGGTACCTTAAACGGAAGGCACCACTGCTTGCAAAACCTTTCTCCCAAAAATAGCCTCCGAAGAAGCAAAAGTATCGAATTTATAAAATTTGGCAAAAGTATGCAGTGAAGACCAAGTCGCTGCCTTACAAATCTGTTCCACAGAAGCCTCATTTTTGAAAACCCATGTGGGAAGCCACTGCTCTGGTAGAATGAGCAGTAATTCTTTCAGGAAGCTGCTGGCCAGCATTCTCATAGGCCAAACGGATGATGCTTTTCAGCCAAAAGGAAAGAGAGGTAGCAGTCACTTTCTGACCTCTCCTCTTACCAGAATAGATAACAAACAAAGAAGATGTTTGTCTGAAATCCTTAGTTGCTTGTAAATAGAACTTTAAAGCACAAACTACATCAATATTATGCAAAAGACGGTCCTTCTTTGAAGATGGGTTAGGACACAGAGAAGGAACAACTATTTCCTGGTTAATATTCTTGTTAGAAACAACTTTAGGAAGAAAAACCAGGTTTGGTACGCAAAAACTACCTTATCTGCATGGAACACAGATAAGGTGAATCACACTGTAAAGCAGATAATTCTGAGACTCTTCGAGCAGAAGAGATAGCTACCAAAAACAGAACTTTCCAAGATAACAACTTAATATCTATGGAATGTAAAAGTTCAAACGGAAC